>NC_142163.1:5902500-5965000 GCF_024610735.1 Ursus americanus | reverse complement strand
AACACCTCAAAATCACACAAAAAACAAACACACACAGGGTTTTTCTTGCTGGCATCCTCATAGTGTCACACAAACACACGCACACACCCACACTCACACACTCACACACACACACACACACCGGGTGTGCGGGACAGTCATCCACGCTTCACACTGCCAGAAAAAGTCACAAATGTGGTCACCAGAACATTCAAAAACAAAACAAACACACACAAAGACCCATCGCCTTTTTCTGAAAGGCATACACAATGGCCCTCGCAAACACACACACACACACACACACACACACACATCCCTCACACAAGGTCCCCAGCAGAGGCATCCACAATTGGCACTGCCATAGCAAACTCAGAAAGATGGCCAACACAACACACACACATACAACAAACACACACAATTACCCATGGTCTTTTGGTTACAGGCATTCAGAATGGGCATCACACACACACAAAAACAAAAACATAGCACTCACACAAGGTATCTGGGTATGAAATCCATGCTTGGCACAGAACTTTCCATTCCCAAATATGTTCCCAACAACACAAAACTAAACAACAAATACACAGGGTTTTTTCTTACAACTATTCACCGAGGGTCACACACAAAGAAACACATTCACAAACACAGCACGCAGACTACGTCTCCGGCAGACACATCCACACAGGCACCACCATACAAACTCACAATCGAGGACCCTACAACACACACAAACACTCATGGTACTCTTCTTAAGGCATGCAAAATGGGCATCACCACATATAGCCACACACACACACACACACACACACACACACACACACACCACTGACACAAGGTCCCCGGCAGAGGAATCCACATTTGCACCCCTAAAGCAAAGTCAAACAGGTGGTTCCCACAGCCCACACAGAATCAAAAAGACAAACAAACACCCATGATCTTTTTTCCTACAAGCACACACAATGAGATACAAACACACAATCAGACACACACACACAGTAGCTTTGCAACACACGCATCCACAATGGGCACTGCCAGAGCAAACTCACAAATGTGGTCCCACAGCACACACATACACAACAGACACACACAAAAACCACCGTCTTTTTCTTACAGGCATCCACATAGGACCATACACAAAGACACACATCACACACACTAACACAAACCATTTACACTAGTCTGCAGCAGAGGCGTCACACTTGGCACTGCCATTGCAAACTCAAAAATAAGATCCCCACAACACACACAAACACAACAAACACACATAAGCACCCATGGTCTTTTTCTTCTAGGTGTCCACCTAGGGCCTCACACACACACACACACACACACACACACACACACTAACTCACACAGGTCTACTGCAGAGGCTTCCACAAATGACCACGCCCTAAAAAACTCAAAAACATGGTCCACACAACACACTAGTACACAACAAAGACACACAAACTTACCCTCCTTTACTTATAGGCATACACCATGGGCCTCACACAAATACACACACACACACTCACACACACAGCACTCCCACGAGATTTCTAACAGAAGCATCTACAATTGGACCCGCTCTAGCAAACTCACAAAGGTGGTCCCCACATCACACACATACAGAAACACACACAAACACCCATGGTCTTTTCCTTACAGGCATCCACATAGGGCATCACACACACACACACACACACACACACACACACACACACTATATCAAAGACAGAGACATCCACTCTTGGAATCGCCATAGCAAACTCAAAAACGTGGTCCGCACAACACACATGTACACAACAAAGACACAGAAACACCCACGGGTTGCTCTTACAGCACACACAATGAGTCTCACACAAACACACAGACACACAGTCAAGCAACCAACAAACACACTATATCAATGGAAGAGACATCCACACTTGACACTGCCATAGCAAAGTCACAAAGCTGGACCCCACAACACACACATACACAAACACACACAAACACCCCTGCTCTTTCTCTTATAGGCATGCACAAGGGACCACACACACACACACACACACACAGCACTCACACACTGTGTCGGGCAGAGCTGTCCACACTTGAACACGTCCTGACACACTCACAAACCTCGTACCCACAACAATCAGGACCACACCAAGACACAGAAATTCATGTTCGTTTGCTTATACACATGCACAACGGGCCTCACACACACACACACACACTTCAACACACAACACACAACTAGATCAATGGCAGAGGCATCCACACTTGGCAGTGCCATAACAAACTCACAATGGTGGTCCCCACATCACACACATAGAAACAACCACACACAAACACCCATGGTCCTTTTCTGACAGACATCCACATAGGACCTCACACCCACACACACCCCCAAATACACTCACACACAAAGAACTCACACAAGGTCCCTGGCAGGGCCATCCACACTTGGATGGACCCTACCAAACTCAAATACATGAACCCCACAGCATACACTTACAACACAAACACACACAAACACCCATGGTCTTTTTTTCACACTCATACACAATGGGCCTCACACAAACACACACACATACACTCCGACACACAGCACACACACTAGGTCCGTGGCAGAGGCACCCACACTTGGAAACGCCATAGAAATCTCACAGCCATGGTCCCGACACACACATACACCACACACACACACACACACACACACACACACACACAAATCCCATGATCTTTTTCGTCTAGGCATACACAATGGTACGCCAAAACAGACACGCGCACACACACGCGCACACACACACACACACACACACACACACAAACAGAAAGGGAAACATGCCACTCACACAAGGCATCGAGGAGAGTCATCCACACCAGGCCACACTCTCAAACTCGCAAATGTGTTCCCGACACCTCAAAATCACACAAAAAACAAACACACACAGGGTTTTTCTTGCTGACATCCTCATTGTGTCACACAAACACACGCACACACCCACACTCACACACTCACACACACACACACACACACTGGATGTGCGGGACAGTCATCCACGCTTCACACTGCCAGAAAGAGTCACAAATGTGGTCACCAGAACATTCAAAAACAAAACAAACACACACAAACACCCATCGCCTTTTTCTGAAAGGCATACACAATGGGCCTCGCAAAGACACACACACACACACACACACACACACACAGCACTCACGCAAGGTCCCCAGCAGAGGCATCCACAATTGGCACTGCCATAGCAAACTCAGAAAGATGGTCAACACAACACACACACATATAACAAACACACACAAACACCCATGGTCTTTTGGTTACAGGCATTCACAATGGGCATCACACAGACACAAAAACAAAAACATAGCACTCACACAAGGTATCTGGGTATGAAATCCATGCTTGGCACAGAACTTTCCATTCCCAAACATGTTCCCAACAACACAAAACTAAACAACAAATACACAGGGTTTTTTCTTACAAATATCCACCGAGGGTCACACACAAACAAACACATTCACAAACACAGCACGCAGACTACGTCTCCGGCAGACACATCCACACAGGCACCACCATACAAACTCACAATCGAGGACCCTACAACACACACAAACACTCATGGTACTCTTCTTAAGGCATGCAAAATGGGCATCACCACATATTGCCACACACACACACACACACACACACACAGAAACACACACAAACATACCACTGACACAAGGTCCCCGGCAGAGGAATCCACATTTGCACCCCTAAAGCAAAGTCAAACAGGTGGTTCCCACAGCCCACACAGAATCAAAAAGACAAACAAAGACCCATGACCTTTTTTCCTACAAGCACACACAATGATATACAAACACACAATCAGACACACACACACAGTAGCTTTGCAACACATGCATCCACAATGGGCACTGCCAGAGCAAACTCACAAATGTGGTCCCACAGCACACACATACACAACAGACACACACAAAAACCACCGTCTTTTTCTTACAGGCATCCACATAGGACCATACACAAAGACACACATCACACACACTCACACAAACCATTTACACTAGTCTGCAGCACAGGCGTCACACTTGGCACTGCCATTGCAAACTCAAAAATAAGATCCCCACAACACACACAAACACAACAAACACACAGAAGCACCCATGGTCTTTTTCTTCTAGGTGTCCACCTAGGGCCTCACACACACACACACAGACACACACATACACAGACACACTAACTCACACAGGTCTACTGCAGAGGCTTCCACAAATGACCACGCCCTAAAAAACTCAAAAACATGGTCCACACAACACACTAGTACACAACAAAGACACACAAACTTACCCTCCTTTACTTATAGGCATACACCATGGGCCTCACACAAATACACACACACACACTCACACACACAGCACTCCCACGAGATTTCTGACAGAAGCGTCTACAATTGGACCCGCTCTAGCAAACTCACAAAGGTGGTCCCCACATCACACACATACAGAAACACACACAAACAACCACGGTCTTTTCCTTACAGGCATCCACATAGGGCATCACACACACACACACAGTCACACACACAAACACACTATATCAAAGACAGAGACATCCACTCTTGGAATCGCCATAGCAAACTCAAAAACGTGGTCCGCACAACACACATGTACACAACAAAGACACAGAAACACCCACGGGTTGCTCTTAGAGCACACACAATGAGTCTCACACAAACACACAGACACACAGTCAAGCAACCAACAAACACACTATATCAATGGAAGAGACATCCACACTTGACACTGCCATAGCAAAGTCACAAAGCTGGACCCCACAACACACACATACACAAACACACACAAACACCCCTGCTCTTTCTCTTATAGGCATGCACAAGGGACCACACACACACACACACACACACACAGCACTCACACACCGTGTCGGGCAGAGCTGTCCACATTTGAACACGTCCTGACACACTCACAAACCTCGTACCCACAACAATCAGGACCACACCAAGACACAGAAATTCATGTTCGTTTGCTTATACACATACACAACGGGCCTCACAAACACACACACACACACACACTTCAACACACAACACACAACTAGATCAATGGCAGAGGCATCCACACTTGGCAGTGCCATAACAAACTCACAATGGTGGTCCCCACATCACACACATAGAAACAACCACACACAAACACCCATGGTCCTTTTCTGACAGACATCCACATAGGACCTCACACCCACACACACCCCCACATACACTCACACACAAAGAACTCACACCAGGTCCCTGGCAGGGCCATCCACACTTGGATGGACCCTACCAAACTCAAATACATGAACCCCACAGCATACACTTACAACACAAACACACACAAACACCCATGGTCTTTTTTTCACACTCATACACAATGGGCCTCACACAAACACACACACATACACTCCGACACACAGCACACACACTAGGTCCGTGGCAGAGGCACCCACACTTGGAAACGCCATAGAAATCTCACAGCCGTGCTCCCGACACACACATACACCACACACACACACACACACACACACACACACACAAATCCCATGATCTTTTTCTTATAGGCATACACAATGGTACGCCAAAACAGACACGCGCACACACACACACACACACACACACACACACAGAAAGGGAAACATGCCACTCACACAAGGCATCGAGGAGAGTCATCCACACCAGGCCACACTCTCAAACTCGCAAATGTGTTCCCGACACCTCAAAATCACACAAAAAACAAACACACACAGGGTTTTTCTTGCTGGCATCCTCATAGTGTCACACAAACACACGCACACACCCACACTCACACACTCACACACACACACACACACCGGGTGTGCGGGACAGTCATCCACGCTTCACACTGCCAGAAAAAGTCACAAATGTGGTCACCAGAACATTCAAAAACAAAACAAACACACACAAACACCCATCGCCTTTTTCTGAAAGGCATACACAATGGCCCTCGCAAAGACACACACACACACACACACACAGCACTCACACAAGGTCCCCAACAGAGGCATCCACAATTGGCACTGCCATAGCAAACTCAGAAAGATGGCCAACACAACACACACACATACAACAAACACACACAAACACCCATGGTCTTTTGGTTACAGGCATTCAGAATGGGCATCACACACACACAAAAACAAAAACATAGCACTCACACAAGGTATCTGGGTATGAAATCCATGCTTGGCACAGAACTTTCCATTCCCAAACATGTTCCCAACAACACAAAACTAAACAACAAATACACAGGGTTTTTTCTTACAACTATTCACCGAGGGTCACACACAAAGAAACACATTCACAAACACAGCACGCAGACTACGTCTCCGGCAGACACATCCACACAGGCACCACCATACAAACTCACAATCGAGGACCCTACAACACACACAAACACTCATGGTACTCTTCTTAAGGCATGCAAAATGGGCATCACCACATATTGCCACACACACACACACACACACACACACACACACACACACATACCACTGACACAAGGTCCCCGGCAGAGGAATCCACATTTGCACCCCTAAAGCAAAGTCAAACAGGTGGTTCCCACAGCCCACACAGAATCAAAAAGACAAACAAACACCCATGATCTTTTTTCCTACAAGCACACACAATGAGATACAAACACACAATCAGACACATACACACAGTAGCTTTGCAACACACGCATCCACAATGGGCACTGCCAGAGCAAACTCACAAATGTGGTCCCACAGCACACACATACACAACAGACACACACAAAAACCATCGTCTTTTTCTTCCAGGCATCCACATAGGACCATACACAAAGACACACATCACACACACTCACACACACCATTTACACTAGTCAGGAGCAGAGGCGTCACACTTGGCACTGCCATTGCAAACTCAAAAATAAGATCCCCACAACACACACAAACACAACAAACACACATAAGCACCCATGGTCTTTTACTTCTAGGTGTCCACCTAGGGCCTCACACACACACACACACACACACACACACGCACAGACTCACTAACTCACGCAGGTCTACTGCAGAGGCTTCCACAAATGACCACGCCCTAAAAAACTCAAAAACATACCCCACACAACACACTAGTACACAACAAAGACACACAAACTTACCCTCCTTTACTTATAGGCATACACCATGGGCCACACAAATACACATACACACACTCACACACAGCACTCCCATGAGATTTCTGACAGAAGCGTCTACAATTGGACCCGCTCTAGCAAACTCACAAAGGTGGTCCCCACATCACACACATACAGAAACACACAGAAACACCCATGGTCTTTTCCCTACAGGCATCCACATAGGGCATCTCACACACACACACACACACACACACACACACACTATATCAAAGACAGAGACATCCACTCTTGGAATCGCCATAGCAAACTCAAAAACGTGGTCCGCACAACACACATGTACACAACAAAGACACAGAAACACCCACGGGTTGCTCTTACAGCACACACAATGAGTCTCACACAAACACACAGACACACAGTCAAGCAACCAACAAACACACTATATCAATGGAAGAGACATCCACACTTGACACTGCCATAGCAAAGTCACAAAGCTGGACCCCACAACACACACATACACAAACACACACAAACACCCCTGCTCTTTCTCTTATAGGCATGCACAAGCGACCACACACACACACACACACACACACACAGCACTCACACACTGTGTCGGGCAGAGCTGTCCACACTTGAACACGTCCTGACACACTCACAAACCTCGTACCCACAACAATCAGGACCACACCAAGACACAGAAATTCATGTTCGTTTGCTTATACACATACACAACGGGCCTCACAAACACACACACACACACACACACACACTTCAACACACAACACACAACTAGATCAATGGCAGAGGCATCCACACTTGGCAGTGCCATAACAAACTCACAATGGTGGTCCCCACATCACACACATAGAAACAACCACACACAAACACCCATGGTCCTTTTCTGACAGACATCCACATAGGACCTCACACCCACACACACCCCCAAATACACTCACACACAAAGAACTCACACAAGGTCCCTGGCAGGGCCATCCACACTTGGATGGACCCTACCAAACTCAAATACATGAACCCCACAGCATACACTTACAACACAAACACACACAAACACCCATGGTCTTTTTTTCACACTCATACACAATGGGCCTCACACAAACACACACACATACACTCCGACACACAGCACACACACTAGGTCCGTGGCAGAGGCACCCACACTTGGAAACGCCATAGAAATCTCACAGCCGTGGTCCAGACACACACATACACCACACACACACACACACACACAAACACACAACTCCCATGGTCTTTTTCTTATAGGCATACACAATGGTACGCCAAAAGAGACACGCGCACACACACACACACACACACACACACACACACAGAAAGGGAAACATGCCACTCACACAAGGCATCGAGGAGAGTCATCCACACCAGGCCACACTCTCAAACTCGCAAATGTGTTCCCGACACCTCAAAATCACACAAAAAACAAACACACACAGGGTTTTTCTTGCTGGCATCCTCATAGTGTCACACAAACACACGCACACACCCACACTCACACACTCACACACACACACACACACCGGGTGTGCGGGACAGTCATCCACGCTTCACACTGCCAGAAAAAGTCACAAATGTGGTCACCAGAACATTCAAAAACAAAACAAACACACACAAAGACCCATCGCCTTTTTCTGAAAGGCATACACAATGGCCCTCGCAAAGACACACACACACACACACACACACAGCACTCACACAAGGTCCCCAGCAGAGGCATCCACAATTGGCACTGCCATAGCAAACTCAGAAAGATGGCCAACACAACACACACACATACAACAAACACACACAAACACCCATGGTCTTTTGGTTACAGGCATTCAGAATGGGCATCACACACACACAAAAACAAAAACATAGCACTCACACAAGGTATCTGGGTATGAAATCCATGCTTGGCACAGAACTTTCCATTCCCAAACATGTTCCCAACAACACAAAACTAAACAACAAATACAAAGGGTTTTTTCTTACAACTATTCACCGAGGGTCACACACAAAGAAACACATTCACAAACACAGCACGCAGACTACGTCTCCGGCAGACACATCCACACAGGCACCACCATACAAACTCACAATCGAGGACCCTACAACACACACAAACACTCATGGTACTCTTCTTAAGGCATGCAAAATGGGCATCACCACATATTGCCACACACACACACACACACACACACACACACCACTGACACAAGGTCCCCGGCAGAGGAATCCACATTTGCACCCCTAAAGCAAAGTCAAACAGGTGGTTCCCACAGCCCACACAGAATCAAAAAGACAAACAAACACCCATGATCTTTTTTCCTACAAGCACACACAATGAGATACAAACACACAATCAGACACACACACACAGTAGCTTTGCAACACACGCATCCACAATGGGCACTGCCAGAGCAAACTCACAAATCTGGTCCCACAGCACACACATACACAACAGACACACACAAAAACCACCGTCTTTTTCTTCCAGGCATCCACATAGGACCATACACAAAGACACACATCACACACACTAACACAAACCATTTACACTAGTCTGCAGCAGAGGCGTCACACTTGGCACTGCCATTGCAAACTCAAAAATAAGATCCCCGCAACACACACAAACACAACAAACACACATAAGCACCCATGGTCTTTTTCTTCTAGGTGTCCACCTAGGGCCTCACACACACACACACACACACACACACACACACACACACACACTAACTCACACAGGTCTACTGCAGAGGCTTCCACAAATGACCACGCCCTAAAAAACTCAAAAACATGGTCCACACAGCACACTAGTACACAACAAAGACACACAAACTTACCCTCCTTTACTTATAGGCATACACCATGGGCCTCACACAAATACACACACACACACTCACACACACAGCACTCCCACGAGATTTCTGACAGAAGCGTCTACAATTGGACCCGCTCTAGCAAACTCACAAAGGTGGTCCCCACATCACACACATACAGAAACACACACAAACACCCATGGTCTTTTCCTTACAGGCATCCACATAGGGCATCACACACACACACACACACACACACACACACACACACTATATCAAAGACAGAGACATCCACTCTTGGAATCGCCATAGCAAACTCAAAAACGTGGTCCGCACAACACACATGTACACAACAAAGACACAAAAACACCCACGGGTTGCTCTTACAGCACACACAATGAGTCTCACACAAACACACAGACACACAGTCAAGCAACCAACAAACACACTATATCAATGGAAGAGACATCCACCCTTGACACTGCCATAGCAAAGTCACAAAGCTGGACCCCACAACACACACATACACAAACACACACAAACACCCCTGCTCTTTCTCTTATAGGCATGCACAAGGGACCACAAACACACACACACACACACACACAGCACTCACACACTGTGTCGGGCAGAGCTGTCCACACTTGAACACGTCCTGACACACTCACAAACCTCGTACCCACAACAATCAGGACCATACCAAGACACAGAAATTCATGTTCGATTGCTTATACACATGCACAACGGGCCTCACACACACACACACACACCCTTCAACACACAACACACAACTAGATCAATGGCAGAGGCATCCACACTTGGCAGTGCCATAACAAACTCACAATGGTGGTCCCCACATCACACACATAGAAACAACCACACACAAACACCCATGGTCCTTTTCTGACAGACATCCACATAGGACCTCACACCCACACACACCCCCACATACACTCACACACAAAGAACTCACACAAGGTCCCTGGCAGGGCCATCCACACTTGGATGGACCCTACCAAACTCAAATACATGAACCCCACAGCATACACTTACAACACAAACACACACAAACACCCATGGTCTTTTTTTCACACTCATACACAATGGGCCTCACACAAACACACACACATACACTCCGACACACAGCACACACACTAGGTCCGTGGCAGAGGCACCCACACTTGGAAACGCCATAGAAATCTCACAGCCATGGTCCCGACACACACATACACCACACACACACACACACACACACACAAATCCCATGATCTTTTTCGTCTAGGCATACACAATGGTACGCCAAAACAGACACGCGCACACACACACACACACACACACACACACACACACAAACAGAAAGGGAAACATGCCACTCACACAAGGCATCGAGGAGAGTCATCCACACCAGGCCACACTCTCAAACTCGCAAATGTGTTCCCGACACCTCAAAATCACACAAAAAACAAACACACACAGGGTTTTTCTTGCTGACATCCTCATTGTGTCACACAAACACACGCACACACCCTCACTCACACACTCACACACACACACACACACACTGGGTGTGCGGGACAGTCATCCACGCTTCACACTGCCAGAAAGAGTCACAAATGTGGTCACCAGAACATTCAAAAACAAAACAAACACACACAAACACCCATCGCCTTTTTCTGAAAGGCATACACAATGGGCCTCGCAAAGACACACACACACACACACACACACACACAGCACTCACGCAAGGTCCCCAGCAGAGGAATCCACAATTGGCACTGCCATAGCAAACTCAGAAAGATGGTCAACACAACACACACACATATAACAAACACACACAAACACCCATGGTCTTTTGGTTACAGGCATTCACAATGGGCATCACACAGACACAAAAACAAAAACATAGCACTCACACAAGGTATCTGGGTATGAAATCCATGCTTGGCACAGAACTTTCCATTCCCAAACATGTTCCCAACAACACAAAAGTAAACAACAAATACACAGGGTTTTTTCTTACAAATATCCACCGAGGGTCACACACAAACAAACACATTCACAAACACAGCACGCAGACTACGTCTCCGGCAGACACATCCACACATGCACCACCATACAAACTCACAATCGAGGACCCTACAACACACACAAACACTCATGGTAGTCTTCTTAAGGCATGCAAAATGGGCATCACCACATATTGCCACACACACACACACACACACACACACACACAAACATACCACTGACACAAGGTCCCCGGCAGAGGAATCCACATTTGCACCCCTAAAGCAAAGTCAAACAGGTGGTTCCCACAGCCCACACAGAATCAAAAAGACGAACAAAGACCCATGACCTTTTTTCCTACAAGCACACACAATGATATACAAACACACAATCAGACACACACACACAGTAGCTTTGCAACACATGCATCCACAATGGGCACTGCCAGAGCAAACTCACAAATGTGGTCCCACAGCACACACATACACAACAGACACACACAAAAACCATCGTCTTTTTCTTACAGGCATCCACATGGGACCATACACAAAGACACACATCACACACACTCACACAAACCATTTACACTAGTCTGCAGCAGAGACGTCACACTTGGCACTGCCATTGCAAACTCAAAAATAAGATCCCCACAACACACACAAACACAACAAACACACATAAGCACCCATGGTCTTTTTCTTCTAGGTGTCCACCTAGGGCCTCACACACACACACAGACACACACATACACAGACACACTAACTCACACAGGTCTACTGCAGAGGATTCCACAAATGACCACGCCCTAAAAAACACAAAAACATGGTCCACACAACAGAGTAGTACACAACAAAGACACACAAACTTACCCTCCTTTACTTATAGGCATACACCATGGGCCTCACACAAATACACACACACACACTCACACACACAGCACTCCCACGAGATTTCTGACAGAAGCGTCTACAATTGGACCCGCTCTAGCAAACTCACAAAGGTGGTCCCCACATCACACACATACAGAAACACACACAAACACCCACGGTCTTTTCCTTACAGGCATCCACATAGGGCATCACACACACACACACAGTCACACACACAAACACACTATATCAAAGACAGAGACATCCACTCTTGGAATCGCCATAGCAAACTCAAAAACGTGGTCCGCACAACACACATGTACACAACAAAGACACAGAAACACCCACGGGTTGCTCTTACAGCACACACAATGAGTCTCACACAAACACACAGACACATAGTCAAGCAACCAACAAACACACTATATCAATGGAAGAGACATCCACACTTGACACTGCCATAGCAAAGTCACAAAGCTGGACCCCACAACACACACATACACAAACACACACAAACACCCGGGCTCTTTCTCTTATAGGCATGCACAAGGGACCACACACACACACACACACACACAGCACTCACACACCGTGTCGGGCAGAGCTGTCCACACTTGAACACATCCTGACACACTCACAAACCTCGTACCCACAACAATCAGGACCACACCAAGACACAGAAATTCATGTTCGTTTGCTTATACACATACACAACGGGCCTCACAAACACACACACACACACACTTCAACACACAACACACAACTAGATCAATGGCAGAGGCATCCACACTTGGCAGTGCCATAACAAAATCACAATGGTGGTCCCCACATCACACACATAGAAACAACCACACACAAACACCCATGGTCCTTTTCTGACAGACATCCACATAGGACCTCACACCCACACACAGCCCCACATACACTCGAACACAAAGAACTCACACCAGGTCCCTGGCAGGGCCATCCACACTTGGATGGACCCTACCAAACTCAAATACATCAACCCCACAGCATACACTTACAACACAAACACACACAAACACCCATGGTCTTTTTTTCACACTCATACACAATGGGCCTCACACAAACACACACACATACACTCCAACACACAGCACACACACTAGGTCCGTGGCAGAGGCACCCACACTTGGAAACGCCATAGAAATCTCACAGCCGTGCTCCCGACACACACATACACCACACACACACACACACACACACACACACACAAATCCCATGATCTTTTTCTTATAGGCATACACAATGGTACGCCAAAACAGACACACGCACACACACACACACACACACACACACAGAAAGGGAAACATGCCACTCACACAAGGCATCGAGGAGAGTCATCCACACCAGGCCACACTCTCAAACTCGCAAATGTGTTCCCGACACCTCAAAATCACACAAAAAACAAACACACACATAGTTTTTCTTGCTGGCATCCTCATAGTGTCACACAAACACACGCACACACCCACACTCACACACTCACACACACACACACACACTGGGTGTGCGGGACAGTCATCCACGCTTCACACTGCCAGAAAAAGTCACAAATGTGGTCACCAGAACATTCAAAATCAAAACAAACACACACAAACACCCATCGCCTTTTTCTGAAAGGCATACACAATGGGCCTCGCAAAGACACACACACACACACACACACACACACACAGCACTCACGCAAGGTCCCCAGCAGAGGAATCCACAATTGGCACTGCCATAGCAAACTCAGAAAGATGGTCAACACAACACACACACATATAACAAACACACACAAACACCCATGGTCTTTTGGTTACAGGCATTCACAATGGGCATCACACAGACACAAAAACAAAAACATAGCACTCACACAAGGTATCTGGGTATGAAATCCATGCTTGGCACAGAACTTTCCATTCCCAAACATGTTCCCAACAACACAAAACTAAACAACAAATACACAGGGTTTTTTCTTACAAATATCCACCGAGGGTCACACACAAACAAACACATTCACAAACACAGCACGCAGACTACGTCTCCGGCAGACACATCCACACATGCACCACCATACAAACTCACAATCGAGGACCCTACAACACACACAAACACTCATGGTACTCTTCTTAAGGCATGCAAAATGGGCATCACCACATATTGCCACACACGCACACACACACACACACACACACACACAAACATACCACTGACACAAGGTCCCCGGCAGAGGAATCCACATTTGCACCCCTAAAGCAAAGTCAAACAGGTGGTTCTCACAGCCCACACAGAATCAAAAAGACAAACAAAGACCCATGACCTTTTTTCCTACAAGCACACACAATGAGATACAAACATACAATCAGACACACACACACAGTAGCTTTGCAACACATGCATCCACAATGGGCACTGCCAGAGCAAACTCACAAATGTGGTCCCACAGCACACACATACACAACAGACACACACAAAAACCATCGTCTTTTTCTTACAGGCATCCACATGGGACCATACACAAAGACACACATCACACACACTCACACAAACCATTTACACTAGTCTGCAGGAGAGGCGTCACACTTGGCACTGCCATTGCAAACTCAAAAATAAGATCCCCACAACACACACAAACACAACAAACACACATAAGCACCCATGGTCTTTTTCTTCTAGGTGTCCACCTAGGGCCTCACACACACACACACAGACACACACATACACAGACACACTAACTCACACAGGTCTACTGCAGAGGATTCCACAAATGACCACGCCCTAAAAAACTCAAAAACATGGTCCACACAACACACTAGTACACAACAAAGACACACAAACTTACCCTCCTTTACTTATAGGCATACACCATGGGCCTCACACAAATACACACACACACACTCACACACACAGCACTCCCACGAGATTTCTGACAGAAGCGTCTACAATTGGACCCGCTCTAGCAAACTCACAAAGGTGGTCCCCACATCACACACATACAGAAACACACACAAACACCCACGGTCTTTTCCTTACAGGCATCCACATAGGGCATCACACACACACACACAGACACACACACAAACACACTATATCAAAGACAGAGACATCCACTCTTGGAATCGCCATAGCAAACTCAAAAACGTGGTCCGCACAACACACATGTACACAACAAAGACACAGAAACACCCACGGGTTGCTCTTACAGCACACACAATGAGTCTCACACAAACACACAGACACACAGTCAAGCAACCAACAAACACACTATATCAATGGAAGAGACATCCACACTTGACACTGCCATAGCAAAGTCACAAAGCTGGACCCCACAACACACACATACACAAACACACACAAACACCCCTGCTCTTTCTCTTATAGGCATGCACAAGGGACCACACACACACACACACACACACAGCACTCACACACTGTGTCGGGCAGAGCTGTCCACACTTGAACACGTCCTGACACACTCACAAACCTCGTACCCACAACAATCAGGACCACACCAAGACACAGAAATTCATGTTCGTTTGCTTATACACATACACAATGGGCGCCACACACATACACACACACACACACACACTTCAACACACAACACACAACTAGATCAATGGCAGAGGCATCCACACTTGGCAGTGCCATAACAAACTCACAATGGTGGTCCCCACATCACACACATAGAAACAACCACACACAAACACCCATGGTCCTTTTCTGACAGACATCCACATAGGACCTCACACCCACACACACCCCCACATACACTCACACACAAAGAACTCACACCAGGTCCCTGGCAGGGCCATCCACACTTGGATGGACCCTACCAAACTCAAATACATGAACCCCACAGCATACACTTACAACACAAACACACACAAACACCCATGGTCTTTTTTTCACACTCATACACAATGGGCCTCACACAAACACACACACATACACTCCGACACACAGCACACACACTAGGTCCGTGGCAGTGGCACCCACACTTGGAAACGCCATAGAAACCTCACAGCCGTGGTCCCGACACACACATACACCACACACACAAACACACAACTCCCATGGTCTTTTTCTTATAGGCATACACAATGGTACGCCAAAACAGACACGCGCACACACACAGACACACACACACACACAGAAAGGGAAACATGCCACTCACACAAGGCATCGAGGAGAGTCATCCACACCAGGCCACACTCTCAAACTCGCAAATGTGTTCCCGACACCTCAAAATCACACAAAAAACAAACACACACAGGGTTTTTCTTGCTGGCATCCTCATAGTGTCACACAAGCACACGCACACACCCACACTCAAACACTCACACACACACACACACACACACACTGGGTGTGCGGGACAGTCATCCACGCTTCACACTGCCAGAAAAAGTCACAAATGTGGTCACCAGAACATTCAAAAACAAAACAAACACACACAAACACCCATCGCCTTTTTCTGAAAGGCATACATAATGGGCCTCGCAAAGACACACACACACACACAACACACACACACAGCACTCACACAAGGTCCCCAGCAGAGGCATCCACAATTGGCACTGCCATAGCAAACTCAGAAAGATGGTCAACACAACACACACACATACAACAAACACACACAAACACCCATGGTCTTTTGGTTACAGGAATTCACAATGGGCATCACACACACACAAAAACAAAAACATAGCACTCACACAAGGTATCTGGGTATGAAATCCATGCTCGGCACAGAACTTTCCATTCCCAAACATGTTCCCAACAACACAAAACTAAACAACAAATACACAGGGTTTTTTCTTACAAATATCCACCGAGGGTCACACACAAACAAACACATTCACAAACACAGCACGCAGACTACGTCTCCGGCAGACACATCCACACATGCACCACCATACAAACTCACAATCGAGGACCCTACAACACACACAAACACTCATGGTACTCTTCTTAAGGCATGCAAAATGGGCATCACCATATATTGCCACACACACACACACACACACACACTCACACACACACAAACATACCTCTGACACAATGTCCCCGGCAGAGGAATCCACATTTGCACCCCTAAAACAAAGTCAAACAGGTGTTTCCCACAGCCCACACAGAATCAAAAAGACAAACAAACACCTATGATCTTTTTTCCTACAAGCACACACAATGAGATACAAACACACAATCAGACACACACACACACTAGCTTTGCAACACATGTATCCACAATGGGCACTGCCAGAGCAAACTCAGAAAGATGGTCAACACAACACACACACATATAACAAACACACACAAACACCCATGGTCTTTTGGTTACAGGCATTCACAATGGGCATCACACAGACACAAAAACAAAAACATAGCACTCACACAAGGTATCTGGGTATGAAATCCATGCTTGGCACAGAACTTTCCATTCCCAAACATGTTCCCAACAACACAAAACTAAACAACAAATACACAGGGTTTTTTCTTACAAATATCCACCGAGGGTCACACACAAACAAACACATTCACAAACACAGCACGCAGACTACGTCTCCGGCAGACACATCCACACATGCACCACCATACAAACTCACAATCGAGGACCCTACAACACACACAAACACTCATGGTACTCTTCTTAAGGCATGCAAAATGGGCATCACCACATATTGCCACACACGCACACACACACACACACACACACACACAAACATACCACTGACACAAGGTCCCCGGCAGAGGAATCCACATTTGCACCCCTAAAGCAAAGTCAAACAGGTGGTTCTCACAGCCCACACAGAATCAAAAAGACAAACAAAGACCCATGACCTTTTTTCCTACAAGCACACACAATGAGATACAAACATACAATCAGACACACACACACAGTAGCTTTGCAACACATGCATCCACAATGGGCACTGCCAGAGCAAACTCACAAATGTGGTCCCACAGCACACACATACACAACAGACACACACAAAAACCATCGTCTTTTTCTTACAGGCATCCACATGGGACCATACACAAAGACACACATCACACACACTCACACAAACCATTTACACTAGTCTGCAGGAGAGGCGTCACACTTGGCACTGCCATTGCAAACTCAAAAATAAGATCCCCACAACACACACAAACACAACAAACACACATAAGCACCCATGGTCTTTTTCTTCTAGGTGTCCACCTAGGGCCTCACACACACACACACAGACACACACATACACAGACACACTAACTCACACAGGTCTACTGCAGAGGATTCCACAAATGACCACGCCCTAAAAAACTCAAAAACATGGTCCACACAACACACTAGTACACAACAAAGACACACAAACTTACCCTCCTTTACTTATAGGCATACACCATGGGCCTCACACAAATACACACACACACACTCACACACACAGCACTCCCACGAGATTTCTGACAGAAGCGTCTACAATTGGACCCGCTCTAGCAAACTCACAAAGGTGGTCCCCACATCACACACATACAGAAACACACACAAACACCCACGGTCTTTTCCTTACAGGCATCCACATAGGGCATCACACACACACACACAGACACACACACAAACACACTATATCAAAGACAGAGACATCCACTCTTGGAATCGCCATAGCAAACTCAAAAACGTGGTCCGCACAACACACATGTACACAACAAAGACACAGAAACACCCACGGGTTGCTCTTACAGCACACACAATGAGTCTCACACAAACACACAGACACACAGTCAAGCAACCAACAAACACACTATATCAATGGAAGAGACATCCACACTTGACACTGCCATAGCAAAGTCACAAAGCTGGACCCCACAACACACACATACACAAACACACACAAACACCCCTGCTCTTTCTCTTATAGGCATGCACAAGGGACCACACACACACACACACACACACACAGCACTCACACACTGTGTCGGGCAGAGCTGTCCACACTTGAACACGTCCTGACACACTCACAAACCTCGTACCCACAACAATCAGGACCACACCAAGACACAGAAATTCATGTTCGTTTGCTTATACACATACACAATGGGCGCCACACACATACACACACACACACACACACTTCAACACACAACACACAACTAGATCAATGGCAGAGGCATCCACACTTGGCAGTGCCATAACAAACTCACAATGGTGGTCCCCACATCACACACATAGAAACAACCACACACAAACACCCATGGTCCTTTTCTGACAGACATCCACATAGGACCTCACACCCACACACACCCCCACATACACTCACACACAAAGAACTCACACCAGGTCCCTGGCAGGGCCATCCACACTTGGATGGACCCTACCAAACTCAAATACATGAACCCCACAGCATACACTTACAACACAAACACACACAAACACCCATGGTCTTTTTTTCACACTCATACACAATGGGCCTCACACAAACACACACACATACACTCCGACACACAGCACACACACTAGGTCCGTGGCAGTGGCACCCACACTTGGAAACGCCATAGAAACCTCACAGCCGTGGTCTCGACACACACATACACCACACACACAAACACACAACTCCCATGGTCTTTTTCTTATAGGCATACACAATGGTACGCCAAAACAGACACGCGCACACACACAGACACACACACACACACAGAAAGGGAAACATGCCACTCACACAAGGCATCGAGGAGAGTCATCCACACCAGGCCACACTCTCAAACTCGCAAATGTGTTCCCGACACCTCAAAATCACACAAAAAACAAACACACACAGGGTTTTTCTTGCTGGCATCCTCATAGTGTCACACAAGCACACGCACACACCCACACTCAAACACTCACACACACACACACACACACACACTGGGTGTGCGGGACAGTCATCCACGCTTCACACTGCCAGAAAAAGTCACAAATGTGGTCACCAGAACATTCAAAAACAAAACAAACACACACAAACACCCATCGCCTTTTTCTGAAAGGCATACATAATGGGCCTCGCAAAGACACACACACACACACAACACACACACACAGCACTCACACAAGGTCCCCAGCAGAGGCATCCACAATTGGCACTGCCATAGCAAACTCAGAAAGATGGTCAACACAACACACACACATACAACAAACACACACAAACACCCATGGTCTTTTGGTTACAGGAATTCACAATGGGCATCACACACACACAAAAACAAAAACATAGCACTCACACAAGGTATCTGGGTATGAAATCCATGCTCGGCACAGAACTTTCCATTCCCAAACATGTTCCCAACAACACAAAACTAAACAACAAATACACAGGGTTTTTTCTTACAAATATCCACCGAGGGTCACACACAAACAAACACATTCACAAACACAGCACGCAGACTACGTCTCCGGCAGACACATCCACACATGCACCACCATACAAACTCACAATCGAGGACCCTACAACACACACAAACACTCATGGTACTCTTCTTAAGGCATGCAAAATGGGCATCACCATATATTGCCACACACACACACACACACACACACTCACACACACACAAACATACCTCTGACACAATGTCCCCGGCAGAGGAATCCACATTTGCACCCCTAAAACAAAGTCAAACAGGTGTTTCCCACAGCCCACACAGAATCAAAAAGACAAACAAACACCTATGATCTTTTTTCCTACAAGCACACACAATGAGATACAAACACACAATCAGACACACACACACACTAGCTTTGCAACACATGTATCCACAATGGGCACTGCCAGAGCAAACTCAGAAAGATGGTCAACACAACACACACACATATAACAAACACACACAAACACCCATGGTCTTTTGGTTACAGGCATTCACAATGGGCATCACACAGACACAAAAACAAAAACATAGCACTCACACAAGGTATCTGGGTATGAAATCCATGCTTGGCACAGAACTTTCCATTCCCAAACATGTTCCCAACAACACAAAACTAAACAACAAATACACAGGGTTTTTTCTTACAAATATCCACCGAGGGTCACACACAAACAAACACATTCACAAACACAGCACGCAGACTACGTCTCCGGCAGACACATCCACACATGCACCACCATACAAACTCACAATCGAGGACCCTACAACACACACAAACACTCATGGTACTCTTCTTAAGGCATGCAAAATGGGCATCACCACATATTGCCACACACGCACACACACACACACACACACACACACACAAACATACCACTGACACAAGGTCCCCGGCAGAGGAATCCACATTTGCACCCCTAAAGCAAAGTCAAACAGGTGGTTCTCACAGCCCACACAGAATCAAAAAGACAAACAAAGACCCATGACCTTTTTTCCTACAAGCACACACAATGAGATACAAACATACAATCAGACACACACACACAGTAGCTTTGCAACACATGCATCCACAATGGGCACTGCCAGAGCAAACTCACAAATGTGGTCCCACAGCACACACATACACAACAGACACACACAAAAACCATCGTCTTTTTCTTACAGGCATCCACATGGGACCATACACAAAGACACACATCACACACACTCACACAAACCATTTACACTAGTCTGCAGGAGAGGCGTCACACTTGGCACTGCCATTGCAAACTCAAAAATAAGATCCCCACAACACACACAAACACAACAAACACACATAAGCACCCATGGTCTTTTTCTTCTAGGTGTCCACCTAGGGCCTCACACACACACACACAGACACACACATACACAGACACACTAACTCACACAGGTCTACTGCAGAGGATTCCACAAATGACCACGCCCTAAAAAACTCAAAAACATGGTCCACACAACACACTAGTACACAACAAAGACACACAAACTTACCCTCCTTTACTTATAGGCATACACCATGGGCCTCACACAAATACACACACACACACTCACACACACAGCACTCCCACGAGATTTCTGACAGAAGCGTCTACAATTGGACCCGCTCTAGCAAACTCACAAAGGTGGTCCCCACATCACACACATACAGAAACACACACAAACACCCACGGTCTTTTCCTTACAGGCATCCACATAGGGCATCACACACACACACACAGACACACACACAAACACACTATATCAAAGACAGAGACATCCACTCTTGGAATCGCCATAGCAAACTCAAAAACGTGGTCCGCACAACACACATGTACACAACAAAGACACAGAAACACCCACGGGTTGCTCTTACAGCACACACAATGAGTCTCACACAAACACACAGACACACAGTCAAGCAACCAACAAACACACTATATCAATGGAAGAGACATCCACACTTGACACTGCCATAGCAAAGTCACAAAGCTGGACCCCACAACACACACATACACAAACACACACAAACACCCCTGCTCTTTCTCTTATAGGCATGCACAAGGGACCACACACACACACACACACACACAGCACTCACACACTGTGTCGGGCAGAGCTGTCCACACTTGAACACGTCCTGACACACTCACAAACCTCGTACCCACAACAATCAGGACCACACCAAGACACAGAAATTCATGTTCGTTTGCTTATACACATACACAATGGGCGCCACACACATACACACACACACACACACACTTCAACACACAACACACAACTAGATCAATGGCAGAGGCATCCACACTTGGCAGTGCCATAACAAACTCACAATGGTGGTCCCCACATCACACACATAGAAACAACCACACACAAACACCCATGGTCCTTTTCTGACAGACATCCACATAGGACCTCACACCCACACACACCCCCACATACACTCACACACAAAGAACTCACACCAGGTCCCTGGCAGGGCCATCCACACTTGGATGGACCCTACCAAACTCAAATACATGAACCCCACAGCATACACTTACAACACAAACACACACAAACACCCATGGTCTTTTTTTCACACTCATACACAATGGGCCTCACACAAACACACACACATACACTCCGACACACAGCACACACACTAGGTCCGTGGCAGTGGCACCCACACTTGGAAACGCCATAGAAACCTCACAGCCGTGGTCCCGACACACACATACACCACACACACAAACACACAACTCCCATGGTCTTTTTCTTATAGGCATACACAATGGTACGCCAAAACAGACACGCGCACACACACAGACACACACACACACACAGAAAAGGAAACATGCCACTCACACAAGGCATCGAGGAGAGTCATCCACACCAGGCCACACTCTCAAACTCGCAAATGTGTTCCCGACACCTTAAAATCACACAAAAAACAAACACACACAGGGTTTTTCTTGCTGGCATCCTCATAGTGTCACACAAGCACACGCACACACCCACACTCAAACACTCACACACACACACACACACACACACTGGGTGTGCGGGACAGTCATCCACGCTTCACACTGCCAGAAAAAGTCACAAATGTGGTCACCAGAACATTCAAAAACAAAACAAACACACACAAACACCCATCGCCTTTTTCTGAAAGGCATACATAATGGGCCTCGCAAAGACACACACACACACACAACACACACACACAGCACTCACACAAGGTCCCCAGCAGAGGCATCCACAATTGGCACTGCCATAGCAAACTCAGAAAGATGGTCAACACAACACACACACATACAACAAACACACACAAACACCCATGGTCTTTTGGTTACAGGAATTCACAATGGGCATCACACACACACAAAAACAAAAACATAGCACTCACACAAGGTATCTGGGTATGAAATCCATGCTCGGCACAGAACTTTCCATTCCCAAACATGTTCCCAACAACACAAAACTAAACAACAAATACACAGGGTTTTTTCTTACAAATATCCACCGAGGGTCACACACAAACAAACACATTCACAAACACAGCACGCAGACTACGTCTCCGGCAGACACATCCACACATGCACCACCATACAAACTCACAATCGAGGACCCTACAACACACACAAACACTCATGGTACTCTTCTTAAGGCATGCAAAATGGGCATCACCATATATTGCCACACACACACACACACACACACACACTCACACACACACAAACATACCTCTGACACAATGTCCCCGGCAGAGGAATCCACATTTGCACCCCTAAAACAAAGTCAAACAGGTGTTTCCCACAGCCCACACAGAATCAAAAAGACAAACAAACACCTATGATCTTTTTTCCTACAAGCACACACAATGAGATACAAACACACAATCAGACACACACACACACTAGCTTTGCAACACATGTATCCACAATGGGCACTGCCAGAGCAAACTCACAAATGTGGTCCCACAGCACACACATACACAACAGACACACACAAAAACCATCGTCTTTTTCTTACAGGCATCCACATAGGACCATACACAAAGACACACATCACACACACTCACACAAACCATTTACACTAGTCTGCAGCAGAGGCGTCACACTTGGCACTGCCATTGCAAACTCAAAAATAAGATCCCCACAACACACACAAACACAACAAACACACATAAGCACCCATGGTCTTTTTCTTCTAGGTGTCCACCTAGGGCCTCTCACACACACACACACACACACACACACACACACACACACACTAACTCACACAGGTCTACTGCAGAGGCTTCCACAAATGACCACGCCTTAAAAAACTCAAAAACATGGTCCACACAACACACTAGTACACAACAAAGACACACAAACTTACCCTCCTTTACTTATAGGCATACACCATGGGCCTCACACAAATACACACACACACACTCACACACACAGCACTCCCACGAGATTTCTGACAGAAGCGTCTACAATTGGACCCGCTCTAGCAAACTCACAAAGGTGGTCCCCACATCACACACATACAGAAACACACACAAACACCCATGGTCTTTTCCTTACAGGCATCCACATAGGGCATCACACACACACACACACACACACACACACACACACACTATATCAAAGACAGAGACATCCACTCTTGGAATCGCCATAGCAAACTCAAAAACGTGGTCCGCACAACACACATGTACACAACAAAGACACAGAAACACCCACGGGTTGCTCTTACAGCACACACAATGAGTCTCACACAAACACACAGACACACAGTCAAGCAACCAACAAACACACTATATCAATGGAAGAGACATCCACACTTGACACTGCCATAGCAAAGTCACAAAGCTGGACCCCACAACACACACATACACAAACACACACAAACACCCCTGCTCTTTCTCTTATAGGCATGCACAAGGGACCACACACACACACACACACACACAGCACTCACACACTGTGTCGGGCAGAGCTGTCCACACTTGAACACGTCCTGACACACTCACAAACCTCGTACCCACAACAATCAGGACCACACCAAGACACAGAAATTCATGTTCGTTTGCTTATACACATGCACAACGGGCCTCTCACACACACACACACACTTCAACACACAACACACAACTAGATCAATGGCAGAGGCATCCACACTTGGCAGTGCCATAACAAACTCACAATGGTGGTCCCCACATCACACACATAGAAACAACCACACACAAACACCCATGGTCCTTTTCTGACAGACATCCACATAGGACCTCACACCCACACACACCCCCAAATACACTCACACACAAAGAACTCACACAAGGTCCCTGGCAGGGCCATCCACACTTGGATGGACCCTACCAAACTCAAATACATGAACCCCACAGCATACACTTACAACACAAACACACACAAACACCCATGGTCTTTTTTTCACACTCATACACAATGGGCCTCACACAAACACACACACATACACTCCGACACACAGCACACACACTAGGTCCGTGGCAGAGGCACCCACACTTGGAAACGCCATAGAAATCTCACAGCCATGGTCCCGACACACACATACACCACACACACACACACACACACACACACACAAATCCCATGATCTTTTTCTTATAGGCATACACAATGGTACGCCAAAACAGACACGCGCACACACACACACACACACACACACACACAGAAAGGGAAACATGCCACTCACACAAGGCATCGAGGAGAGTCATCCACACCAGGCCACACTCTCAAACTCGCAAATGTGTTCCCGACACCTCAAAATCACACAAAAAACAAACACACACAGGGTTTTTCTTGCTGGCATCCTCATAGTGTCACACAAACACACGCACACACCCACACTCACACACTCACACACACACACACACACCGGGTGTGCGGGACAGTCATCCACGCTTCACACTGCCAGAAAAAGTCACAAATGTGGTCACCAGAACATTCAAAAACAAAACAAACACACACAAACACCCATCGCCTTTTTCTGAAAGGCATACACAATGGCCCTCGCAAAGACACACACACACACACACACACACAGCACTCACACAAGGTCCCCAACAGAGGCATCCACAATTGGCACTGCCATAGCAAACTCAGAAAGATGGCCAACACAACACACACACATACAACAAACACACACAAACACCCATGGTCTTTTGGTTACAGGCATTCAGAATGGGCATCACACACACACAAAAACAAAAACATAGCACTCACACAAGGTATCTGGGTATGAAATCCATGCTTGGCACAGAACTTTCCATTCCCAAACATGTTCCCAACAACACAAAACTAAACAACAAATACACAGGGTTTTTTCTTACAACTATTCACCGAGGGTCACACACAAAGAAACACATTCACAAACACAGCACGCAGACTACGTCTCCGGCAGACACATCCACACAGGCACCACCATACAAACTCACAATCGAGGACCCTACAACACACACAAACACTCATGGTACTCTTCTTAAGGCATGCAAAATGGGCATCACCACATATTGCCACACACACACACACACACACACACACACACACACACACACACATACCACTGACACAAGGTCCCCGGCAGAGGAATCCACATTTGCACCCCTAAAGCAAAGTCAAACAGGTGGTTCCCACAGCCCACACAGAATCAAAAAGACAAACAAACACCCATGATCTTTTTTCCTACAAGCACACACAATGAGATACAAACACACAATCAGACACACACACACAGTAGCTTTGCAACACACGCATCCACAATGGGCACTGCCAGAGCAAACTCACAAATGTGGTCCCACAGCACACACATACACAACAGACACACACAAAAACCATCGTCTTTTTCTTCCAGGCATCCACATAGGACCATACACAAAGACACACATCACACACACTCACACACACCATTTACACTAGTCAGGAGCAGAGGCGTCACACTTGGCACTGCCATTGCAAACTCAAAAATAAGATCCCCACAACACACACAAACACAACAAACACACATAAGCACCCATGGTCTTTTACTTCTAGGTGTCCACCTAGGGCCTCACACACACACACACACACACACACACACGCACAGACTCACTAACTCACGCAGGTCTACTGCAGAGGCTTCCACAAATGACCACGCCCTAAAAAACTCAAAAACATACCCCACACAACACACTAGTACACAACAAAGACACACAAACTTACCCTCCTTTACTTATAGGCATACACCATGGGCCACACAAATACACATACACACACTCACACACAGCACTCCCATGAGATTTCTGACAGAAGCGTCTACAATTGGACCCGCTCTAGCAAACTCACAAAGGTGGTCCCCACATCACACACATACAGAAACACACAGAAACACCCATGGTCTTTTCCCTACAGGCATCCACATAGGGCATCTCACACACACACACACACACACACACACACACACACACACTATATCAAAGACAGAGACATCCACTCTTGGAATCGCCATAGCAAACTCAAAAACGTGGTCCGCACAACACACATGTACACAACAAAGACACAGAAACACCCACGGGTTGCTCTTACAGCACACACAATGAGTCTCACACAAACACACAGACACACAGTCAAGCAACCAACAAACACACTATATCAATGGAAGAGACATCCACACTTGACACTGCCATAGCAAAGTCACAAAGCTGGACCCCACAACACACACATACACAAACACACACAAACACCCCTGCTCTTTCTCTTATAGGCATGCACAAGCGACCACACACACACACACACACACACACACAGCACTCACACACTGTGTCGGGCAGAGCTGTCCACACTTGAACACGTCCTGACACACTCACAAACCTCGTACCCACAACAATCAGGACCACACCAAGACACAGAAATTCATGTTCGTTTGCTTATACACATACACAACGGGCCTCACAAACACACACACACACACACACACTTCAACACACAACACACAACTAGATCAATGGCAGAGGCATCCACACTTGGCAGTGCCATAACAAACTCACAATGGTGGTCCCCACATCACACACATAGAAACAACCACACACAAACACCCATGGTCCTTTTCTGACAGACATCCACATAGGACCTCACACCCACACACACCCCCAAATACACTCACACACAAAGAACTCACACAAGGTCCCTGGCAGGGCCATCCACACTTGGATGGACCCTACCAAACTCAAATACATGAACCCCACAGCATACACTTACAACACAAACACACACAAACACCCATGGTCTTTTTTTCACACTCATACACAATGGGCCTCACACAAACACACACACATACACTCCGACACACAGCACACACACTAGGTCCGTGGCAGAGGCACCCACACTTGGAAACGCCATAGAAATCTCACAGCCGTGGTCCAGACACACACATACACCACACACACACACACACACAAACACACAACTCCCATGGTCTTTTTCTTATAGGCATACACAATGGTACGCCAAAAGAGACACGCGCACACACACACACACACACACACACACACACACAGAAAGGGAAACATGCCACTCACACAAGGCATCGAGGAGAGTCATCCACACCAGGCCACACTCTCAAACTCGCAAATGTGTTCCCGACACCTCAAAATCACACAAAAAACAAACACACACAGGGTTTTTCTTGCTGGCATCCTCATAGTGTCACACAAACACACGCACACACCCACACTCACACACTCACACACACACACACACACCGGGTGTGCGGGACAGTCATCCACGCTTCACACTGCCAGAAACAGTCACAAATGTGGTCACCAGAACATTCAAAAACAAAACAAACACACACAAAGACCCATCGCCTTTTTCTGAAAGGCATACACAATGGCCCTCGCAAAGACACACACACACACACACACACACAGCACTCACACAAGGTCCCCAGCAGAGGCATCCACAATTGGCACTGCCATAGCAAACTCAGAAAGATGGCCAACACAACACACACACATACAACAAACACACACAAACACCCATGGTCTTTTGGTTACAGGCATTCAGAATGGGCATCACACACACACAAAAACAAAAACATAGCACTCACACAAGGTATCTGGGTATGAAATCCATGCTTGGCACAGAACTTTCCATTCCCAAACATGTTCCCAACAACACAAAACTAAACAACAAATACACACGGTTTTTTCTTACAACTATTCACCGAGGGTCACACACAAACAAACACATTCACAAACACAGCACGCAGACTACGTCTCCGGCAGACACATCCACACAGGCACCACCATACAAACTCACAATCGAGGACCCTACAACACACACAAACACTCATGGTACTCTTCTTAAGGCATGCAAAATGGGCATCACCACATATTGCCACACACACACACACACACACACACACACACCACTGACACAAGGTCCCCGGCAGAGGAATCCACATTTGCACCCCTAAAGCAAAGTCAAACAGGTGGTTCCCACAGCCCACACAGAATCAAAAAGACAAACAAACACCCATGATCTTTTTTCCTACAAGCACACACAATGAGATACAAACACACAATCAGACACACACACACAGTAGCTTTGCAACACACGCATCCACAATGGGCACTGCCAGAGCAAACTCACAAATCTGGTCCCACAGCACACACATACACAACAGACACACACAAAAACCACCGTCTTTTTCTTCCAGGCATCCACATAGGACCATACACAAAGACACACATCACACACACTAACACAAACCATTTACACTAGTCTGCAGCAGAGGCGTCACACTTGGCACTGCCATTGCAAACTCAAAAATAAGATCCCCGCAACACACACAAACACAACAAACACACATAAGCACCCATGGTCTTTTTCTTCTAGGTGTCCACCTAGGGCCTCACACACACACACACACACACACACACACACACACACACACACACACTAACTCACACAGGTCTACTGCAGAGGCTTCCACAAATGACCACGCCCTAAAAAACTCAAAAACATGGTCCACACAGCACACTAGTACACAACAAAGACACACAAACTTACCCTCCTTTACTTATAGGCATACACCATGGGCCTCACACAAATACACACACACACACTCACACACACAGCACTCCCACGAGATTTCTGACAGAAGCGTCTACAATTGGACCCGCTCTAGCAAACTCACAAAGGTGGTCCCCACATCACACACATACAGAAACACACACAAACACCCATGGTCTTTTCCTTACAGGCATCCACATAGGGCATCACACACACACACACACACACACACACACACACACACACTATATCAAAGACAGAGACATCCACTCTTGGAATCGCCATAGCAAACTCAAAAACGTGGTCCGCACAACACACATGTACACAACAAAGACACAAAAACACCCACGGGTTGCTCTTACAGCACACACAATGAGTCTCACACAAACACACAGACACACAGTCAAGCAACCAACAAACACACTATATCAATGGAAGAGACATCCACCCTTGACACTGCCATAGCAAAGTCACAAAGCTGGACCCCACAACACACACATACACAAACACACACAAACACCCCTGCTCTTTCTCTTATAGGCATGCACAAGGGACCACAAACACACACACACACACACACACAGCACTCACACACTGTGTCGGGCAGAGCTGTCCACACTTGAACACGTCCTGACACACTCACAAACCTCGTACCCACAACAATCAGGACCATACCAAGACACAGAAATTCATGTTCGATTGCTTATACACATGCACAACGGGCCTCACACACACACACACACACCCTTCAACACACAACACACAACTAGATCAATGGCAGAGGCATCCACACTTGGCAGTGCCATAACAAACTCACAATGGTGGTCCCCACATCACACACATAGAAACAACCACACACAAACACCCATGGTCCTTTTCTGACAGACATCCACATAGGACCTCACACCCACACACACCCCCACATACACTCACACACAAAGAACTCACACAAGGTCCCTGGCAGGGCCATCCACACTTGGATGGACCCTACCAAACTCAAATACATGAACCCCACAGCATACACTTACAACACAAACACACACAAACACCCATGGTCTTTTTTTCACACTCATACACAATGGGCCTCACACAAACACACACACATACACTCCGACACACAGCACACACACTAGGTCCGTGGCAGAGGCACCCACACTTGGAAACGCCATAGAAATCTCACAGCCCTGGTCCCGACACACACATACACCACACACACACACACACACACACACACAAATCCCATGATCTTTTTCGTCTAGGCATACACAATGGTACGCCAAAACAGACACGCGCACACACACACACACACACACACACACACACACACACACAAACAGAAAGGGAAACATGCCACTCACACAAGGCATCGAGGAGAGTCATCCACACCAGGCCACACTCTCAAACTCGCAAATGTGTTCCCGACACCTCAAAATCACACAAAAAACAAACACACACAGGGTTTTTCTTGCTGACATCCTCATTGTGTCACACAAACACACGCACACACCCTCACTCACACACTCACACACACACACACACACACTGGGTGTGCGGGACAGTCATCCACGCTTCACACTGCCAGAAAGAGTCACAAATGTGGTCACCAGAACATTCAAAAACAAAACAAACACACACAAACACCCATCGCCTTTTTCTGAAAGGCATACACAATGGGCCTCGCAAAGACACACACACACACACACACACACACACAGCACTCACGCAAGGTCCCCAGCAGAGGAATCCACAATTGGCACTGCCATAGCAAACTCAGAAAGATGGTCAACACAACACACACACATATAACAAACACACACAAACACCCATGGTCTTTTGGTTACAGGCATTCACAATGGGCATCACACAGACACAAAAACAAAAACATAGCACTCACACAAGGTATCTGGGTATGAAATCCATGCTTGGCACAGAACTTTCCATTCCCAAACATGTTCCCAACAACACAAAAGTAAACAACAAATACACAGGGTTTTTTCTTACAAATATCCAACGAGGGTCACACACAAACAAACACATTCACAAACACAGCACGCAGACTACGTCTCCGGCAGACACATCCACACATGCACCACCATACAAACTCACAATCGAGGACCCTACAACACACACAAACACTCATGGTAGTCTTCTTAAGGCATGCAAAATGGGCATCACCACATATTGCCACACACACACACACACACACACACACACACACACACACAAACATACCACTGACACAAGGTCCCCGGCAGAGGAATCCACATTTGCACCCCTAAAGCAAAGTCAAACAGGTGGTTCCCACAGCCCACACAGAATCAAAAAGACAAACAAAGACCCATGACCTTTTTTCCTACAAGCACACACAATGATATACAAACACACAATCAGACACACACACACAGTAGCTTTGCAACACATGCATCCACAATGGGCACTGCCAGAGCAAACTCACAAATGTGGTCCCACAGCACACACATACACAACAGACACACACAAAAACCATCGCCTTTTTCTACAGGCATCCACATGGGACCATACACAAAGACACACATCACACACACTCACACAAACCATTTACACTAGTCTGCAGCAGAGACGTCACACTTGGCACTGCCATTGCAAACTCAAAAATAAGATCCCCACAACACACACAAACACAACAAACACACATAAGCACCCATGGTCTTTTTCTTCTAGGTGTCCACCTAGGGCCTCACACACACACACAGACACACACATACACAGACACACTAACTCACACAGGTCTACTGCAGAGGATTCCACAAATGACCACGCCCTAAAAAACACAAAAACATGGTCCACACAACACAGTAGTACACAACAAAGACACACAAACTTACCCTCCTTTACTTATAGGCATACACCATGGGCCTCACACAAATACACACACACACACTCACACACACAGCACTCCCACGAGATTTCTGACAGAAGCGTCTACAATTGGACCCGCTCTAGCAAACTCACAAAGGTGGTCCCCACATCACACACATACAGAAACACACACAAACACCCACGGTCTTTTCCTTACAGGCATCCACATAGGGCATCACACACACACACACAGTCACACACACAAACACACTATATCAAAGACAGAGACATCCACTCTTGGAATCGCCATAGCAAACTCAAAAACGTGGTCCGCACAACACACATGTACACAACAAAGACACAGAAACACCCACGGGTTGCTCTTACAGCACACACAATGAGTCTCACACAAACACACAGACACATAGTCAAGCAACCAACAAACACACTATATCAATGGAAGAGACATCCACACTTGACACTGCCATAGCAAAGTCACAAAGCTGGACCCCACAACACACACATACACAAACACACACAAACACCCGGGCTCTTTCTCTTATAGGCATGCACAAGGGACCACACACACACACACACACAGCACTCACACACCGTGTCGGGCAGAGCTGTCCACACTTGAACACATCCTGACACACTCACAAACCTCGTACCCACAACAATCAGGACCACACCAAGACACAGAAATTCATGTTCGTTTGCTTATACACATACACAACGGGCCTCACAAACACACACACACACACACTTCAACACACAACACACAACTAGATCAATGGCAGAGGCATCCACACTTGGCAGTGCCATAACAAAATCACAATGGTGGTCCCCACATCACACACATAGAAACAACCACACACAAACACCCATGGTCCTTTTCTGACAGACATCCACATAGGACCTCACACCCACACACAGCCCCACATACACTCGAACACAAAGAACTCACACCAGGTCCCTGGCAGGGCCATCCACACTTGGATGGACCCTACCAAACTCAAATACATCAACCCCACAGCATACACTTACAACACAAACACACACAAACACCCATGGTCTTTTTTTCACACTCATACACAATGGGCCTCACACAAACACACACACATACACTCCAACACACAGCACACACACTAGGTCCGTGGCAGAGGCACCCACACTTGGAAACGCCATAGAAATCTCACAGCCGTGCTCCCGACACACACATACACCACACACACACACACACACACACACACACACACAAATCCCATGATCTTTTTCTTATAGGCATACACAATGGTACGCCAAAACAGACACACGCACACACACACACACACACACACACACACAGAAAGGGAAACATGCCACTCACACAAGGCATCGAGGAGAGTCATCCACACCAGGCCACACTCTCAAACTCGCAAATGTGTTCCCGACACCTCAAAATCACACAAAAAACAAACACACACATAGTTTTTCTTGCTGGCATCCTCATAGTGTCACACAAACACACGCACACACCCACACTCACACACTCACACACACACACACACACTGGGTGTGCGGGACAGTCATCCACGCTTCACACTGCCAGAAAAAGTCACAAATGTGGTCACCAGAACATTCAAAATCAAAACAAACACACACAAACACCCATCGCCTTTTTCTGAAAGGCATACACAATGGGCCTCGCAAAGACACACACACACACACACACACACACACACAGCACTCACGCAAGGTCCCCAGCAGAGGAATCCACAATTGGCACTGCCATAGCAAACTCAGAAAGATGGTCAACACAACACACACACATATAACAAACACACACAAACACCCATGGTCTTTTGGTTACAGGCATTCACAATGGGCATCACACAGACACAAAAACAAAAACATAGCACTCACACAAGGTATCTGGGTATGAAATCCATGCTTGGCACAGAACTTTCCATTCCCAAACATGTTCCCAACAACACAAAACTAAACAACAAATACACAGGGTTTTTTCTTACAAATATCCACCGAGGGTCACACACAAACAAACACATTCACAAACACAGCACGCAGACTACGTCTCCGGCAGACACATCCACACATGCACCACCATACAAACTCACAATCGAGGACCCTACAACACACACAAACACTCATGGTACTCTTCTTAAGGCATGCAAAATGGGCATCACCACATATTGCCACACACGCACACACACACACACACACACACACACACAAACATACCACTGACACAAGGTCCCCGGCAGAGGAATCCACATTTGCACCCCTAAAGCAAAGTCAAACAGGTGGTTCTCACAGCCCACACAGAATCAAAAAGACAAACAAAGACCCATGACCTTTTTTCCTACAAGCACACACAATGAGATACAAACATACAATCAGACACACACACACAGTAGCTTTGCAACACATGCATCCACAATGGGCACTGCCAGAGCAAACTCACAAATGTGGTCCCACAGCACACACATACACAACAGACACACACAAAAACCATCGTCTTTTTCTTACAGGCATCCACATGGGACCATACACAAAGACACACATCACACACACTCACACAAACCATTTACACTAGTCTGCAGGAGAGGCGTCACACTTGGCACTGCCATTGCAAACTCAAAAATAAGATCCCCACAACACACACAAACACAACAAACACACATAAGCACCCATGGTCTTTTTCTTCTAGGTGTCCACCTAGGGCCTCACACACACACACACAGACACACACATACACAGACACACTAACTCACACAGGTCTACTGCAGAGGATTCCACAAATGACCACGCCCTAAAAAACTCAAAAACATGGTCCACACAACACACTAGTACACAACAAAGACACACAAACTTACCCTCCTTTACTTATAGGCATACACCATGGGCCTCACACAAATACACACACACACACTCACACACACAGCACTCCCACGAGATTTCTGACAGAAGCGTCTACAATTGGACCCGCTCTAGCAAACTCACAAAGGTGGTCCCCACATCACACACATACAGAAACACACACAAACACCCACGGTCTTTTCCTTACAGGCATCCACATAGGGCATCACACACACACACACAGACACACACACAAACACACTATATCAAAGACAGAGACATCCACTCTTGGAATCGCCATAGCAAACTCAAAAACGTGGTCCGCACAACACACATGTACACAACAAAGACACAGAAACACCCACGGGTTGCTCTTACAGCACACACAATGAGTCTCACACAAACACACAGACACACAGTCAAGCAACCAACAAACACACTATATCAATGGAAGAGACATCCACACTTGACACTGCCATAGCAAAGTCACAAAGCTGGACCCCACAACACACACATACACAAACACACACAAACACCCCTGCTCTTTCTCTTATAGGCATGCACAAGGGACCACACACACACACACACACACACAGCACTCACACACTGTGTCGGGCAGAGCTGTCCACACTTGAACACGTCCTGACACACTCACAAACCTCGTACCCACAACAATCAGGACCACACCAAGACACAGAAATTCATGTTCGTTTGCTTATACACATACACAATGGGCGCCACACACATACACACACACACACACACACTTCAACACACAACACACAACTAGATCAATGGCAGAGGCATCCACACTTGGCAGTGCCATAACAAACTCACAATGGTGGTCCCCACATCACACACATAGAAACAACCACACACAAACACCCATGGTCCTTTTCTGACAGACATCCACATAGGACCTCACACCCACACACACCCCCACATACACTCACACACAAAGAACTCACACCAGGTCCCTGGCAGGGCCATCCACACTTGGATGGACCCTACCAAACTCAAATACATGAACCCCACAGCATACACTTACAACACAAACACACACAAACACCCATGGTCTTTTTTTCACACTCATACACAATGGGCCTCACACAAACACACACACATACACTCCGACACACAGCACACACACTAGGTCCGTGGCAGTGGCACCCACACTTGGAAACGCCATAGAAACCTCACAGCCGTGGTCCCGACACACACATACACCACACACACAAACACACAACTCCCATGGTCTTTTTCTTATAGGCATACACAATGGTACGCCAAAACAGACACGCGCACACACACAGACACACACACACACACAGAAAGGGAAACATGCCACTCACACAAGGCATCGAGGAGAGTCATCCACACCAGGCCACACTCTCAAACTCGCAAATGTGTTCCCGACACCTCAAAATCACACAAAAAACAAACACACACAGGGTTTTTCTTGCTGGCATCCTCATAGTGTCACACAAGCACACGCACACACCCACACTCAAACACTCACACACACACACACACACACACTGGGTGTGCGGGACAGTCATCCACGCTTCACACTGCCAGAAAAAGTCACAAATGTGGTCACCAGAACATTCAAAAACAAAACAAACACACACAAACACCCATCGCCTTTTTCTGAAAGGCATACATAATGGGCCTCGCAAAGACACACACACACACACAACACACACACACAGCACTCACACAAGGTCCCCAGCAGAGGCATCCACAATTGGCACTGCCATAGCAAACTCAGAAAGATGGTCAACACAACACACACACATACAACAAACACACACAAACACCCATGGTCTTTTGGTTACAGGAATTCACAATGGGCATCACACACACACAAAAACAAAAACATAGCACTCACACAAGGTATCTGGGTATGAAATCCATGCTCGGCACAGAACTTTCCATTCCCAAACATGTTCCCAACAACACAAAACTAAACAACAAATACACAGGGTTTTTTCTTACAAATATCCACCGAGGGTCACACACAAACAAACACATTCACAAACACAGCACGCAGACTACGTCTCCGGCAGACACATCCACACATGCACCACCATACAAACTCACAATCGAGGACCCTACAACACACACAAACACTCATGGTACTCTTCTTAAGGCATGCAAAATGGGCATCACCATATATTGCCACACACACACACACACACACACACTCACACACACACAAACATACCTCTGACACAATGTCCCCGGCAGAGGAATCCACATTTGCACCCCTAAAACAAAGTCAAACAGGTGTTTCCCACAGCCCACACAGAATCAAAAAGACAAACAAACACCTATGATCTTTTTTCCTACAAGCACACACAATGAGATACAAACACACAATCAGACACACACACACACTAGCTTTGCAACACATGTATCCACAATGGGCACTGCCAGAGCAAACTCAGAAAGATGGTCAACACAACACACACACATATAACAAACACACACAAACACCCATGGTCTTTTGGTTACAGGCATTCACAATGGGCATCACACAGACACAAAAACAAAAACATAGCACTCACACAAGGTATCTGGGTATGAAATCCATGCTTGGCACAGAACTTTCCATTCCCAAACATGTTCCCAACAACACAAAACTAAACAACAAATACACAGGGTTTTTTCTTACAAATATCCACCGAGGGTCACACACAAACAAACACATTCACAAACACAGCACGCAGACTACGTCTCCGGCAGACACATCCACACATGCACCACCATACAAACTCACAATCGAGGACCCTACAACACACACAAACACTCATGGTACTCTTCTTAAGGCATGCAAAATGGGCATCACCACATATTGCCACACACGCACACACACACACACACACACACACACACAAACATACCACTGACACAAGGTCCCCGGCAGAGGAATCCACATTTGCACCCCTAAAGCAAAGTCAAACAGGTGGTTCTCACAGCCCACACAGAATCAAAAAGACAAACAAAGACCCATGACCTTTTTTCCTACAAGCACACACAATGAGATACAAACATACAATCAGACACACACACACAGTAGCTTTGCAACACATGCATCCACAATGGGCACTGCCAGAGCAAACTCACAAATGTGGTCCCACAGCACACACATACACAACAGACACACACAAAAACCATCGTCTTTTTCTTACAGGCATCCACATGGGACCATACACAAAGACACACATCACACACACTCACACAAACCATTTACACTAGTCTGCAGGAGAGGCGTCACACTTGGCACTGCCATTGCAAACTCAAAAATAAGATCCCCACAACACACACAAACACAACAAACACACAGAAGCACCCATGGTCTTTTTCTTCTAGGTGTCCACCTAGGGCCTCACACACACACACACAGACACACACATACACAGACACACTAACTCACACAGGTCTACTGCAGAGGATTCCACAAATGACCACGCCCTAAAAAACTCAAAAACATGGTCCACACAACACACTAGTACACAACAAAGACACACAAACTTACCCTCCTTTACTTATAGGCATACACCATGGGCCTCACACAAATACACACACACACACTCACACACACAGCACTCCCACGAGATTTCTGACAGAAGCGTCTACAATTGGACCCGCTCTAGCAAACTCACAAAGGTGGTCCCCACATCACACACATACAGAAACACACACAAACACCCACGGTCTTTTCCTTACAGGCATCCACATAGGGCATCACACACACACACACAGACACACACACAAACACACTATATCAAAGACAGAGACATCCACTCTTGGAATCGCCATAGCAAACTCAAAAACGTGGTCCGCACAACACACATGTACACAACAAAGACACAGAAACACCCACGGGTTGCTCTTACAGCACACACAATGAGTCTCACACAAACACACAGACACACAGTCAAGCAACCAACAAACACACTATATCAATGGAAGAGACATCCACACTTGACACTGCCATAGCAAAGTCACAAAGCTGGACCCCACAACACACACATACACAAACACACACAAACACCCCTGCTCTTTCTCTTATAGGCATGCACAAGGGACCACACACACACACACACACACACAGCACTCACACACTGTGTCGGGCAGAGCTGTCCACACTTGAACACGTCCTGACACACTCACAAACCTCGTACCCACAACAATCAGGACCACACCAAGACACAGAAATTCATGTTCGTTTGCTTATACACATACACAATGGGCGCCACACACATACACACACACACACACACACTTCAACACACAACACACAACTAGATCAATGGCAGAGGCATCCACACTTGGCAGTGCCATAACAAACTCACAATGGTGGTCCCCACATCACACACATAGAAACAACCACACACAAACACCCATGGTCCTTTTCTGACAGACATCCACATAGGACCTCACACCCACACACACCCCCACATACACTCACACACAAAGAACTCACACCAGGTCCCTGGCAGGGCCATCCACACTTGGATGGACCCTACCAAACTCAAATACATGAACCCCACAGCATACACTTACAACACAAACACACACAAACACCCATGGTCTTTTTTTCACACTCATACACAATGGGCCTCACACAAACACACACACATACACTCCGACACACAGCACACACACTAGGTCCGTGGCAGTGGCACCCACACTTGGAAACGCCATAGAAACCTCACAGCCGTGGTCCCGACACACACATACACCACACACACAAACACACAACTCCCATGGTCTTTTTCTTATAGGCATACACAATGGTACGCCAAAACAGACACGCGCACACACACAGACACACACACACACACAGAAAGGGAAACATGCCACTCACACAAGGCATCGAGGAGAGTCATCCACACCAGGCCACACTCTCAAACTCGCAAATGTGTTCCCGACACCTCAAAATCACACAAAAAACAAACACACACAGGGTTTTTCTTGCTGGCATCCTCATAGTGTCACACAAGCACACGCACACACCCACACTCAAACACTCACACACACACACACACACACACACTGGGTGTGCGGGACAGTCATCCACGCTTCACACTGCCAGAAAAAGTCACAAATGTGGTCACCAGAACATTCAAAAACAAAACAAACACACACAAACACCCATCGCCTTTTTCTGAAAGGCATACATAATGGGCCTCGCAAAGACACACACACACACACAACACACACACACAGCACTCACACAAGGTCCCCAGCAGAGGCATCCACAATTGGCACTGCCATAGCAAACTCAGAAAGATGGTCAACACAACACACACACATACAACAAACACACACAAACACCCATGGTCTTTTGGTTACAGGAATTCACAATGGGCATCACACACACACAAAAACAAAAACATAGCACTCACACAAGGTATCTGGGTATGAAATCCATGCTCGGCACAGAACTTTCCATTCCCAAACATGTTCCCAACAACACAAAACTAAACAACAAATACACAGGGTTTTTTCTTACAAATATCCACCGAGGGTCACACACAAACAAACACATTCACAAACACAGCACGCAGACTACGTCTCCGGCAGACACATCCACACATGCACCACCATACAAACTCACAATCGAGGACCCTACAACACACACAAACACTCATGGTACTCTTCTTAAGGCATGCAAAATGGGCATCACCATATATTGCCACACACACACACACACACACACACTCACACACACACAAACATACCTCTGACACAATGTCCCCGGCAGAGGAATCCACATTTGCACCCCTAAAACAAAGTCAAACAGGTGTTTCCCACAGCCCACACAGAATCAAAAAGACAAACAAACACCTATGATCTTTTTTCCTACAAGCACACACAATGAGATACAAACACACAATCAGACACACACACACACTAGCTTTGCAACACATGTATCCACAATGGGCACTGCCAGAGCAAACTCACAAATGTGGTCCCACAGCACACACATACACAACAGACACACACAAAAACCATCGTCTTTTTCTTACAGGCATCCACATAGGACCATACACAAAGACACACATCACACACACTCACACAAACCATTTACACTAGTCTGCAGCAGAGGCGTCACACTTGGCACTGCCATTGCAAACTCAAAAATAAGATCCCCACAACACACACAAACACAACAAACACACATAAGCACCCATGGTCTTTTTCTTCTAGGTGTCCACCTAGGGCCTCTCACACACACACACACACACACACACACACACACACACACACACACACACACTAACTCACACAGGTCTACTGCAGAGGCTTCCACAAATGACCACGCCTTAAAAAACTCAAAAACATGGTCCACACAACACACTAGTACACAACAAAGACACACAAACTTACCCTCCTTTACTTATAGGCATACACCATGGGCCTCACACAAATACACACACACACACTCACACACACAGCACTCCCACGAGATTTCTGACAGAAGCGTCTACAATTGGACCCGCTCTAGCAAACTCACAAAGGTGGTCCCCACATCACACACATACAGAAACACACACAAACACCCATGGTCTTTTCCTTACAGGCATCCACATAGGGCATCACACACACACACACACACACACTATATCAAAGACAGAGACATCCACTGTTGGAATCGCCATAGCAAACTCAAAAACGTGGTCCGCACAACACACATGTACACAACAAAGACACAGAAACAGCCACGGGTTGCTCTTAGAGCACACACAATGAGTCTCACACAAACACACAGACACACAGTCAAGCAACCAACAAACACACTATATCAATGGAAGAGACATCCACACTTGACACTGCCATAGCAAAGTCACAAAGCTGGACCCCACAACACACACATACACAAACACACACAAACACCCCTGCTCTTTCTCTTATAGGCATGCACAAGGGAACACACACACACACACACACACACACACAGCACTCACACACTGTGTCGGGCAGAGCTGTCCACACTTGAACACGTCCTGACACACTCACAAACCTCGTACCCACAACAATCAGGACCACACCAAGACACAGAAATTCATGTTCGTTTGCTTATACACATACACAACGGGCCTCACAAACACACACACACACACCCTTCAACACACAACACACAACTAGATCAATGGCAGAGGCATCCACACTTGGCAGTGCCATAACAAACTCACAATGGTGGTCCCCACATCACACACATAGAAACAACCACACGAAACACCCATGGTCCTTTTCTGACAGACATCCACATAGGACCTCACACCCACACACACCCCCACATACACTCACACACAAAGAACTCACACAAGGTCCCTGGCAGGGCCATCCACACTTGGATGGACCCTACCAAACTCAAATACATGAACCCCAGAGCATACACTTACAACACAAACACACACAAACACCCATGGTCTTTTTTTCACACTCATACACAATGGGCCTCACACAAACACACACACATACACTCCGACACACAGCACACACACTAGGTCCGTGGCAGAGGCACCCACACTTGGAAACGCCATAGAAATCTCACAGCCGTGGTCCCGACACACACATACACCACATACACACACACACACACACAAATCCCATGATCTTTTTCTTATAGGCATACACAATGGTACGCCAAAACAGACACGCGCACACACACACACACACACACACATACACACAGAAAGGGAAACATGCCACTCACACAAGGCATCGAGGAGAGTCATCCACACCAGGCCACACTCTCAAACTCGCGAATGTGTCCCAGACACCACAAAATCACACAAAAAGCAAACACACACAGGGTTTTTCTTGCTGGCATCCTCATAGTGTCACACAAACACACGCACACACCCACACTCACACACACACACACACACACACACACACTGGGTGTGCGGGACACTCATCCACGCTTCACACTGCCAGAAAAAGTCACAAATGTGGTCACCAGAACATTCAAAAACAAAACAAACACACACAAACACCCATCGCCTTTTTCTGAAAGGCATACACAATGGGCCTCGCAAAGACACACACACACACACACACAGCACTCACACAAGGTCCCCAGCAGAGGCATCCACAATTGGCACTGCCATAGCAAACTCAGAAAGATGGTCAACACAACACACACACATACAACAAACACACACAAACACCCATGGTCTTTTGGTTACAGGCATTCACAATGGGCATCACACACACACGCAAACAAAAACAAAGCACTCACACAAGGTATCTGGGTATGAAATCCATGCTTGGCACAGAACTTTCCATCCCAAACATGTTAACAACAACACAAAACTAAACAACAAATACACAGGGTTTTTTCTTACAAATATCCACCGAGGGTCACACACAAACAAACACATTCACAAACACAGCACGCAGACTACGTCTCCGGCAGACACATCCACACATGTACCACCATACAAACTCACAATCGGGGACCTTACAACACACACAAACACTCATGGTACTCTTCTTAAGGCATGCAAAATGGGCATCACCACATATTGCCACACACACACACACACACATACACACAGACACACACAGACACACACACAAACATACCACTGACACAAGGTCCCCGGCAGAAGAATCCACATTTGCACCCCTAAAGCAAAGTCAAACAGGTGGTTCCCACAGCCCACACAGAATCAAAAAGACAAACAAACACCCATGATCTTTTTTCCTACAAGCACACACAATGAGAAAAAACACACAATCACACACACACACACAGTAGCTTTGCAACACATGCATCCACAATGGGCACTGCCAGAGCAAACTCACAAATGTGGTCCCACAGCACACACATACACAACAGACACACACAAAAACCATCGTCTTTTTCTTACAGGCATCCACATAGGACCATACACAAAGACACACATCACACACACTCACACAAACCATTTACACTAGTCTGCAGCAGAGGCGTCACACTTGGCACTGCCATTGCAAATTCAAAAATAAGATCCCCACAACACACACAAACACGACAAACACACATAAGCACGCATGGTCTTTTTCTTCTAGGTGTCCACCTAGGGCCTCACACACACACACACACACACACACGCGCACACACACACACACACACACTGACGCACTAACTCACACAGGTCTAGTGCAGAGGCTTCCACAAATGACCACGCCCTAAAAAACTCAAAAACATGGTCCACACAACACACTAGTACACAACAAAGACACACAAACTTACCCTCCTTTACTTATAGGCATACACCATGGGCCTCACACAAATACACACACACACAATCACACACACAGCACTCCCACGAGATTTCTGACAGAAGCGTCTACAATTGGACCCGCTCTAGCAAACTCACAAAGGTGGTCCCCACGTCACACACATACAGAAACACACACAAACACCCATGGTCTTTTCCTTACAGGCATCCACATAGGGCATCACACACACACACACACACACACACAAACACACAATATCAAAGACAGAGACATCCACTCTTGGAATCGCCATAGCAAACTCAAAAACGTGGTCCGCACAACACACATGTACACAACAAAGACACAGAAACACCCACGGGTTGCTCTTACAGCACACACAATGAGTCTCACACAAACACACAGACACACAGTCAAGCAACCAACAAACACACAATATCAATGGAAGAGAAATCCACACTTGACACTGCCATAGCAAAGTCACAAAGCTGGACCCCACAACACACACATACACAAACACACACAAACACCCCTGCTCTTTCTCTTATAGGCATGCACAAGGGACCACACACACACACACACACACACAGCACTCACACACTGTGTCGGGCAGAGCTGTCCACACTTGAACACGTCCTGACACACTCACAAACCTCGTACCCACAACAATCAGGACCACACCAAGACACAGAAATTCATGTTCGTTTGCTTATACACATACACAACGGGCCTCACAAACACACACACACACACACCCTTCAACACACAACACACAACTAGATCAATGGCAGAGGCATCCACACTTGGCAGTGCCATAACAAAATCACAATGGTGGTCCCCACATCACACACATAGAAAGAACCACACACAAACACCCATGGTCCTTTTCTGACAGACATCCACATAGGACCTCACACCCACACACACCCCCACATACACTCACACACAAAGAACTCACACAAGGTCCCTGGCAGGGCCATCCACACTTGGATGGACCCTACCAAACTCAAATACATGAACCCCACAGCATACACTTACAACACAAACACACACAAACACCCATGGTCTTTTTTTCACACTCATACACAATGGGCGTCACACAAACACATACACATACACTCCGACACACAGAACACACACTACGTCCGTGGCAGAGGCACCCACACTTGGAAACGCCATAGAAATCTCACAGCCGTGGTCCCGACACACACATACACCACACACACACACACACAAATCCCATGATCTTTTTCTTATAGGCATACACAATGGTACGCCAAAACAGACACGAGCACACACACACACACACACACACGCACACACACATAGAAAGGGAAACATTCCACTCACACAAGGCATCGAGGAGAGTCATCCACCAGGCCACACTCTCAAACTCGCAAATGTGTTCCCGACACCTCAAAATCACACAAAAAACAAACACACACAGGGTTTTCCCTGCTGGCATGCTCATAGTGTCACACAAACACACGCACACACCCACAATCACACACTCAAACACACACACACAAACACTGGGTGTGCGGGACAATCATCCACGCTTCACACTGCCAGAAAAAGTCACAAATGTGGTCAGCAGAACATTCAAAAACAAAACAAACACACACAAACACCCATCGCTGTTTTTTGAAAGGCATACACAATGGGCCTCGCAAAGACACACACACACACACACACACACACACAGCACTCACACACTGTGTTGGGCAGAGCTGTCCACACTTGAACACGTCCTGACACTCTCAGAAACCTCGTACCCAGAACAATCAGGACCACACCAAGACACAGAAATTCATGTTCGTTTGCTTGTACACATACACAACGGGCCTCACAAACACACACACACACACACACACTTCAACACACAACACACAACTAGGTCAATGGCAGAGGCATCCACACTTGGCAGTGCCATAACAAACTCACAATGGTGGTCCCCACATCACACACATAGAAACAACCACACACAAACACCCATGGTCCTTTTCTAAACAGACATCCACATAGGACCTCACACCCACACACACCCCCACATACACTCACACACAAAGAACTCACACAAGGTCCCTGGCAGGGCCATCCACACTTGGATGGACCCTACCAAACTCAAATACATGAACCCCACAGCATACACTTACAACACAAACACACACAAACACCCATGGTCTTTTTTTCACACTCATACACAATGGGCCTCACACAAACACACACACATACACTCCGACACACAGCACACACACTAGGTCCGTGGCAGAGGCACCCACACTTGGAAACGCCATAGAAATCTCACAGCCGTGGTCCCGACACACACACACACCACACACACACACACACACAAATCCCAAGATCTTTTTCTTATACGCATACACAATGGTACGCCAAAACAGACATGCGCACGCACACACACACACACACACACACACACACAGAAAGGGAAACATGCCACTCACACAAGGCATCGAGGAGAGTCATCCACACCAGGCCACACTCTCAAACTCGCAAATGTGTTCCCGACACCTCAAAATCACACAAAAAGCAAACACACACAGGGTTTTTCTTGCTGGCATCCTCATAGTGTCACACAAACACACGCACACACCCACACTCACACACACACTGGGTGTGCGGGACAGTCATCCACGCTTCACACTGCCAGAAAAAGTCACAAATGTGGTCACCAGAACATTCAAAAACAAAACAAACACACACAAAGACCCATCGCCTTTTTCTGAAAGGCATACACAATGGGCCTCGCAAAGACACACACACACACACACACACACACACACAGCACTCACACAAGGTCCCCAGCAGAGGCATCCACAATTGGCACTGCCATAGCAAACTCAGAAAGATGGCCAACACAACACACACACATACAACAAACACACACAAAAACCCATGGTCTTTTGGTTACAGGCATTCACAATGGGCACAACACAGACACAAAAACAAAAACATAGCACTCACACAAGGTATCTGGGTATGAAATCCATGCTTGGCACAGAACTTTCCATTCCCAAACATGATCCCAACAACACAAAACTAAACAACAAATACACAGGGTTTTTTCTTACAAATATCCACCGAGGGTCACACACAAACAAACACATTCACCAACACAGCACGCAGACTACGTCTCCGGCAGACACATCCACACATGCACCACCATACAAACTCACAATCGAGGACCCTACAACACACACAAACACTCATGGTACTCTTCTTAAGGCATGCAAAATGGGCATCACCACATATTGCCACACACACACACACACACACACACACACACACACACAAACATACCACTGACACAAGGTCCCAGGCAGAGGAATCCACATTTGCACCCCTAAAGCAAAGTCAAACAGGTGGTTCCCACAGCCCACACAGAATCAAAAAGACAAACAAACACCCATATCTTTTTTCCTACAAGCACACACAATGAGATACAAACACACAATCAGACACAAAGACACACACAATAGCTTTGCAACACACGCATCCACAATGGGCACTGCCAGAGCAAACTCACAAATGTGGTCCCACAGCACACACATACACAACAGACACACACAAAAACCATCGTCTTTTTCTTCCAGGCATCCATATAGGACCATACACAAAGACACACATCACACACACTCACACACACCATTTACACTAGTCAGGAGCAGAGGCGTCACACTTGGCACTGCCATTGCAAACTCAAAAATAAGATCCCCACAACACACACAAACACAACAAACACACATAAGCACCCATGGTCTTTTACTTCTAGGTGTCCACCTAGGGCCTCACACACACACACACACACACACACACACACGCACAGACACACTAACTCACGCAGGTCTACTGCAGAGGCTTCCACAAAGGACCACGCCCTAAAAAACTCAAAAACATACGCCACACAACACACTAGTACACAACAAAGACACACAAACTTACCCTCCTTTACTTATAGGCATACACCATGGGCCACACAAATACACATACACACACTCACACACAGCACTCCCATGAGATTTCTGACAGAAGCGTCTACAATTGGACCCGCTCTAGCAAACTCACAAAGGTGGTCCCCACATCACACACATACAGAAACACACACAAACACCAATGGTCTTTTCCTTACAGGCATCCACATAGGGCATCTCACACACACACACACACACACACACACACACACACACACACTATATCAAAGACAGAGACATCCACTCTTGGAATCGCCATAGCAAACTCAAAAACGTGGTCCGCACAACACACATGTACACAACAAAGACACAGAAACACCCACGGGTTGCTCTTACAGCACACACAATGAGTCTCACACAAACACACAGACACACAGTCAAGCAACCAACAAACACACTATATCAATGGAAGAGACATCCACACTTGACACTGCCATAGCAAAGTCACAAAGCTGGACCCCACAACACACACATACACAAACACACACAAACACCCCTGCTCTTTCTCTTATAGGCATGCACAAGCGACCACACACACACACACACACACACAGCACTCACACACTGTGTCGGGCAGAGCTGTCCACACTTGAACACGTCCTGACACACTCACAAACCTCGTACCCACAACAATCAGGACCACACCAAGACACAGAAATTCATGTTCGTTTGCTTATACACATACACAACGGGCCTCACAAACACACACACACACACACACACACTTCAACACACAACACACAACTAGATCAATGGCAGAGGCATCCACACTTGGCAGTGCCATAACAAACTCACAATGGTGGTCAACACATCACACACATAGAAACAACCACACACAAACACCCATGGTCCTTTTCTGACAGACATCCACATAGGACCTCACACCCACACACACCCCCACATACACTCACACACAAAGAACTCACACCAGGTCCCTGGCAGGGCCATCCACACTTGGATGGACCCTACCAAACTCAAATACATGAACCCCACAGCATACACTTACAACACAAACACACACAAACACCCATGGTCTTTTTTTCACACTCATACACAATGGGCCTCACACAAACACACACACATACACTCCGACACACAGCACACACACTAGGTCCGTGGCAGAGGCACCCACACTTGGAAACGCCATAGAAATCTCACAGCCGTGCTCCCGACACACACATACACCACACACACACACACACACACACACAAACACACAACTCCCATGGTCTTTTTCTTATAGGCATACACAATGGTACGCCAAAAGAGACACGCGCACACACACACACACACACACACACACACAGAAAGGGAAACATGCCACTCACACAAGGAATCGAGGAGAGTCATCCACACCAGGCCACACTCTCAAACTCGCAAATGTGTTCCCGACACCTCAAAATCACACAAAAAACAAACACACACAGGGTTTTTCTTGCTGGCATCCTCATAGTGTCACACAAACACACGCACACACCCACACTCACACACTCACACACACACACACACCGGGTGTGCGGGACAGTCATCCACGCTTCACACTGCCAGAAAAAGTCACAAATGTGGTCACCAGAACATTCAAAAACAAAACAAACACACACAAACACCCATCGCCTTTTTCTGAAAGGCATACACAATGGGCCTCGCAAGGACACACACACACACACACACACACACACAGCACTCACAGAAGGTCCCAAGCAGAGGCATCCACAATTGGCACTGCCGTAGTAAACTCAGAAAGATTGCCAACACAACACACACACATACAACAAACACACACAAACACCCATGGTCTTTTTGTTACAGGCATTCACAATGGGCATCACACACACACAAAAACCAAAACATAGCACTCACACAAGGTATCTGGGTATGAAATCCATGCTTGGCAAGAACTTTCCATTCCCAAACATGTTCCCAACAACACAAAACTAAACAACAAATACACAGGGTTTTTTCTTACAAATGTCCACCGAGGGTCACACACAAACAAACACATTCACAAACACAGCACGCAGACTACGTCTCCGGCAGACACATCCACACATGCACCACCATACAAACTCACAATCGATTACCCTACAACACACACAAACACTCATGGTACTCTTCTTAAGGCATGCAAAATGGGCATCACCACATATTGCCACACACACACACACACACACACACACACACACAAACATAGCACTGACACAAGGTCCCCGGCAGAGGAATCCACATTTGCACCCCTAAAGCAAAGTCAAACAGGTGGTTCCCACAGCCCACACAGAATCAAAAAGACAAACAAACACCCATGATCTTTTTTCCTACAAGCACACACAATGAGATACAAACACACAATCAGACACACACACACAGTAGCTTTGCAACACACGCATCCACAATGGGCACTGCCAGAGCAAACTCACAAATGTGGTCCCACAGCACACACATACACAACAGACACACACAAAAACCACCGTCTTTTTCTTACAGGCATCCACATAGGACCATACACAAAGACACACATCACACACACTCACACAAACCATTTACACTAGTCTGCAGCAGAGGCGTCACACTTGGCACTGCCATTGCAAACTCAAAAATAAGATCCCCACAACACACACAAACACAACAAACACACAGAAGCACCCATGGTCTTTTTCTTCTAGGTGTCCACCTAGGGCCTCACACACACACACACACACACACACACACACACACAAACACACAGACACACTAACTCACACAGGTCTACTGCAGAGGCTTCCACAAATGACCACGCCCTAAAAAACTCAAAAACATGGTCCAAACAACACACTAGTACACAACAAAGACACACAAACTTACCCTCCTTTACTTATAGGCATACACCATGGGCCTCACACAAATACACACACACACACTCACACACACAGCACTCCCACGAGATTTCTGACAGAAGCGTCTACAATTGGACCCGCTCTAGCAAACTCACAAAGGTGGTCCCCACGTCACACACATACAGAAACACACACAAACACCCATGGTCTTTTCCTTACAGGCATCCACATAGGGCATCACACACACACACACACACACACACACACACACAAACACACTATATCAAAGACAGAGACATCCAGTCTTGGAATCGCCATAGCAAACTCAAAAACGTGGTCCGCACAACACACATGTACACAACAAAGACACAGAAACACCCACGGGTTGCTCTTACAGCACACACAATGAGTCTCACACAAACACACAGACACACAGTCAAGCAACCAACAAACACACTATATCAATGGAAGAGACATCCACACTTGACACTGCCATAGCAAAGTCACAAAGCTGGACCCCACAACACACACATACACAAACACACACAAACACTCCTGCTCTTTCTCTTATAGGCATGCACAACGGACCACACACACACACACACACACACACACACACTGTGTCGGGCAGAGCTGTCCACACTTGAACACGTCCTGACACACTCACAAACCTCGTACCCACAACAATCAGGACCACACCAAGACACAGAAATTAATGTTCGTTTGCTTATACACATACACAACGGGCCACACAAACACACACACACACACCCTTCAACACACAACACACAACTAGATCAATGGCAGAGGCATCCACACTTGGCAGTGCCATAACAAACTCACAATGGTGGTCCCCACATCACACACATAGAAACAACCACACACAAACACCCATGGTCCTTTTCTGACAGACATCCACATAGGACCTCACACCCACACACACCCCCACATACACTCACACACAAAGAACTCACACAAGGTCCCTGGCAGGGCCATCCACACTTGGATGGACCCTACCAAACTCAAATACATGAACCCCACAGCATACACTTACAACACAAACACACACAAACACCCATGGTCTTTTTTTCACACTCATACACAATGGGCCTCACACAAACACACACACATACACTCCGACACACAGCACACACACTAGGTCCGTGGCAGAGGCACCCACACTTGGAAACACCATAGAAATCTCACAGCCGTGGTCCCGACACACACATACACCACATACACACACACACACACACACAAATCCCATGATCTTTTTCTTATAGGCATACACAATGGTACGCCAAGCCAGACACGCGCACACACACACACACACACATACACACAGAAAGGGAAACGTGCCACTCACACAAGGCATCGAGGAGAGTCATCCACACCAGGCCACACTCTCAAACTCGCAAATGTGTTCCCGACACCTCAAAATCACACAAAAAACAAACACACACAGGGTTTTTCTTGCTGGCATCCTCATAGTGTCACACAAACACACGCACACACCCACACTCACACACTCACACACACACACACACACACACTGGGTGTGCGGGACAGTCATCCACGCTTCACACTGCCAGAAAAAGTCACAAATGTGGTCACCAGAACATTCAAAAACAAAACAAACACACACAAACACCCATCGCCTTTTTCTGAAAGGCATACACAATGGGCCTCGCAAAGACACACACACACACACACACACACACACAGCACTCACACAAGGTCCCCAGCAGAGGAATCCACAATTGGCACTGCCACAGCAAACTCAGAAAGATGGTCAACACAACACACACACATACAACAAACACACAGAAACACCCATGGTCTTTTGGTTACAGGCATTCACAATGGGCATCACACAGACACAAAAACAAAAACATAGCACTCACACAAGGTATCTGGGTATGAAATCCATGCTTGGCACAGAACTTTCCATTCCCAAACATGTTCCCAACAACACAAAACTAAACAACAAATACACACGGTTTTTTCTTACAAATATCCACCGAGGGTCACACACAAACAAACACATTCACAAACACAGCACGCAGACTACGTCTCCGGCAGACACATCCACACATGCACCACCATACAAACTCACAATCGATTACCCTACAACACACACAAACACTCATGGTACTCTTCTTAAGGCATGCAAAATGGGCATCACCACATATTGCCACACACACACACACACACACACACACACACAAACATACCACTGACACAAGGTCCCCGACAGAGGAATCCACATTTGCACCCCTAAAGCAAAGTCAAACAGGTGGTTCCCACAGCCCACACAGAATCTAAAAGACAAACAAACACCCATGATCTTTTTTCCTACAAGCACACACAATGAGATACAAACACACAATCAGACACACACACACAGTAGCTTTGCAACACACGCATCCACAATGGGCACTGCCAGAGCAAACTCACAAATGTGGTCCCACAGCACACACATACACAACAGACACACACAAAAACCACCGTCTTTTTCTTACAGGCATCCACATAGGACCATACACAAAGACACACATCACACACACTCACACAAACCATTTACACTAGTCTGCAGCAGAGGCGTCACACTTGGCACTGCCATTGCAAACTCAAAAATAAGATCCCCACAACACACACAAACACAACAAACACACAGAAGCACCCATGGTCTTTTTCTTCTAGGTGTCCACCTAGGGCCTCACACACACACACACACACACACACACACACACACAGACACACTAACTCACACAGGTCTACTGCAGAGGCTTCCACAAATGACCACGCCCTAAAAAACTCAAAAACATGGTCCACACAACACACTAGTACACAACAAAGACACACAAACTTACCCTCCTTTACTTATAGGCATACACCATGGGCCTCACACAAATACACATACACACACTCACACACACAGCACTCCCACGAAATTTCTGACAGAAGCGTCTACAATTGGACCCGCTCTAGCAAACTCACAAATGTGGTCCCCACATCACACACATACAGAAACACACACAAACACCCATGGTCTTTTCCTTACAGGCATCCACATAGGGCATCACACACACACACACACACACACAGACACACACACACACTATATCAAAGACAGAGACATCCACTCTTGGAATCGCCATAGCAAACTCAAAAACGTGGTCCGCACAACACACATGTACACAACAAAGACACAGAAACACCCACGGGTTGCTCTTAGAGCACACACAATGAGTCTCACACAAACACACAGACACACAGTCAAGCAACCAACAAACACACTATATCAATGGAAGAGACATCCACACTTGACACTGCCATAGCAAAGTCACAAAGCTGGACCCCACAACACACACATACACAAACACACACAAACACCCCTGCTCTTTCTCTTATAGGCATGCACAAGGGACCACACACACACACACACACAGCACTCACACACTGTGTCGGGCAGAGGTGTCCACACTTGAACACGTCCTGACACACTCACAAACCTCGTACCCACAACAATCAGGACCACACCGAGACACAGAAATTCATGTTCATTTGCTTATACACATACACAACGGGCCTCACAAAGACACACACACACACACACACACTTCAACACACAACACACAACTAGATCAATGGCAGAGGCATCCACACTTGGCAGTGCCATAACAAACTCACAATGGTGGTCCCCACATCACACACATAGAAACAACCACACACAAACACCCATGGTCCTTTTCTGACAGACATCCACATAGGACCTCACACCCACACACACCCCCACATACACTCACACACAAAGAACTCACACAAGGTCCCTGGCAGGGCCATCCACACTTGGATGGACCCTACCAAACTCAAATACATGAACCCCACAGCATACACTTACAACACAAACACACACAAACACCCATGGTCTTTTTTTCACACTCATACACAATGGGCCTCACACAAACACACACACATACACTCCGACACACAGCACACACACTAGGTCCGTGGCAGAGGCACCCACACTTGGAAACGCCATAGAAATCTCACAGCCGTGGTCCCGACACACACATACACCACACACACACACACACAAATCCCATGATCTTTTTCTTATAGGCATACACAATGGTACGCCAAAACAGAAACGCGCACACACACACACACACACACACACACACGCACACACACATAGAAAGGGAAACATGCCTCTCACACAAGGCATCGAGGAGAGTCATCCACACCAGGCCACACTCTCAAACTCGCAAATGTGTCCCAGACACCACAAAATCACACAAAAAACAAACACACACAGGGTTTTTCTTGCTGGATCCTCATAGTGTCACACAAACACACGCACACACCCACACTCACACACTCACACACACACACACACACTGGGTGTGCGGGACACTCATCCACGCTTCACACTGCCAGAAAAAGTCACAAATGTGGTCACCAGAACATTCAAAAACAAAACAAACACACACAGACACCCATCGCTGTTTTCTGAAAGGCATAAACAATGGGCCTCACCAAGACACACACACACACACACACACACACACACACAGCACTCACACAAGGTCCCCAGCAGAGGCATCCACAATTGGCACTGCCGTAGCAAACTCAGAAAGATGGTCAATACAACACACACACATACAACAAACACACACAAACACCCATGGTCTTTTTGTTACAGGCATTCACAATGGGCATCACACACACACAAAAACAAAAACATAGCACTCACACAAGGTATCTGGGTATGAAATCCATGCTTGGCACAGAACTTTCCATTCCCAAACATGTTCCCAACAACACAAAACTAAACAACAAATACACACGGTTTTTTCTTACAAATATCCACCGAGGGTCACACACAAACAAACACATTCACAAACACAGCACGCAGACTACGTCTCCGGCAGACACATCCACACATGCACCACCATACAAACTCACAATCGATTACCCTACAACACACACAAACACTCATGGTACTCTTCTTAAGGCATGCAAAATGGGCATCACCACATATTGCCACACACACACACACACACACAAACATACCACTGACACAAGGTCCCCGACAGAGGAATCCACATTTGCACCCCTAAAGCAAAGTCAAACAGGTGGTTCCCACAGCCCACACAGAATCAAAAAGACAAACAAACACCCATGATCTTTTTTCCTACAAGCACACACAATGAGATACAAACACACAATCAGACACACACACACAGTAGCTTTGCAACACACGCATCCACAATGGGCACTGCCAGAGCAAACTCACAAATGTGGTCCCACAGCACACACATACACAACAGACACACACAAAAACCACCGTCTTTTTCTTACAGGCATCCACATAGGACCATACACAAAGACACACATCACACACACTCACACAAACCATTTACACTAGTCTGCAGCAGAGGCGTCACACTTGGCACTGCCATTGCAAACTCAAAAATAAGATCCCACAACACACACAAACACAACAAACACACAGAAGCACCCATGGTCTTTTTCTTCTAGGTGTCCACCTAGGGCCTCACACACACACACACACACACACACACACTAACTCTCACAGGTCTACTGCAGAGGCTTCCACAAATGACCACGCCCTAAAAAACTCAAAAACATGGTCCACACAACACACTAGTACACAACAAAGACACACAAACTTACCCTCATTTACGTATAGGCATACACCATGGGCCTCACACAAATACACACACACACACTCACACACACAGCACTCCCACGAGATTTCTGACAGAAGCGTCTACAATTGGACCCGCTCTAGCAAACTCACAAAGGTGGTCCCCACATCACACACATACAGAAACACACACAAACACCCATGGTCTTTTCCTTACAGGCATCCACATAGGGCTTCACACACACACACACACACACACACACACACACACACACAAACACACTATATCAAAGACAGAGACATCCACTCTTGGAATCGCCATAGCAAACTCAAAAACGTGGTCCTTACAACACACATGTACACAACAAAGACACAGAAACACCCACGGGTTGCTCTTAGAGCACACACAATGAGTCTCACACAAACACACATACACACAGTCAAGCAACCAACAAACACACTATATCAATGGAAGAGACATCCACACTTGACACTGCCATAGCAAAGTCACAAAGCTGGACCCCACAACACACACATACACAAACACACACAAACACCCCTGCTCTTTCTCTTATAGGCATGCACAAGGGACCACACAAATACACACACACACACAGCACTCACACACTGTGTCGGGCAGAGCTGTCCACACTTGAACACGTCCTGAAACACTCACACACCTCGTACCCACAACAATCAGGACCACACCAAGACACAGAAATTCGTGTTCGTTTGCTTATACACATACACAATGAGCCTCACATACACACACACACACACACACACACTTCAACACACAACACACAACTAGATCAATGGCAGAGGCATTCACACTTGGCAGTGCCATAACAAACTCACAATGGTGGTCCCCACATCACACACATAGAAACAACCACACACAAACACCCATGGTCCTTTTCTGACAGACATCCACATAGGACCTCACACCCACACACACCCCCACATACACTCACACACAAAGAACTCACACAAGGTCCCTGGCAGGGCCATCCACACTTGGATGGACCCTACCAAACTCAAATACATGAACCCCACAGCATACACTTACAACACAAACACACACAAACACCCATGGTCTTTTTTTCACACTCATACACAATGGGCCTCACACAAACACACACACATACACTCCGACACACAGCACACACACTAGGTCCGTGGCAGAGGCACCCACACTTGGAAACGCCATAGAAATCTCACAGCCGTGGTCCCGACACACACATACAACACACACGCACACACATACAGAAATCCCATGATCTTTTTCTTATAGGCATACACAATGGTACGCCAAAACAGACACACGAACACACACACAGACACACACACACACAGAAAGGGAAACATGCCACTCACACAAGGCATCGAGGAGAGTCATCCACACCAGGCCACACTCTCAAACACGCAAATGTGTTCCCGACACCTCAAAATCACACAAAAAACAAACACACACAGGGTTTTTTATTGCTGGCATCCTCATAGTGTCACACAAACACACGCACACACCCACACTCACAAACTCACACACACACACACACACTGGGTGTGCGGGACACTCATCCATGCTTCACACTGCCAGAAAAAGTCACAAATGTGGTCACCAGAACATTCAAAAACAAAACAAACACACACAAACACCCATCGCCTTTTTCTGAAAGGCATACACAATGGGCCTCGCAAAGACACACACACACACACACACACACACACACAGCACTCACACAAGGTCCCCAGCAGAGGCATCCACAATTGGCACTGCCATAACAAACTCAGAAAGATGGTCAACACACCACACACACATACAACAAACACACACAAACACCCATGGTCTTTTGGTTACAGGCATTCACAATGGGCATCACACACACACAAAAACAAAAACATAGCACTCAACACAAGGTATCTGGGTATGAAATCCATGCTTGGCACAGAACTTTCCATTCCCAAACATGTTCCCAACAACACAAAACTAAACAACAAATACACAGGGTTTTTTCTTACAACTATCCACCGAGGGTCACACACAAACAAACACATTCACAAACACAGCACGCAGACTACGTCTCCGGCAGACACATTCACACATGCACCACCATACAAACTCACAATCGAGGACCCTACAACACACACAAACACTCATGGTACTCTTCTTAAGGCATGCAAAATGGGCATCACCACATATTGCCACACACACACACACACACACACACACAGACACACACACAAACATACCACTGACACAAGGTCCCCGGCAGAGGAATCCACATTCGCACCCCTAAAGCAAAGTCAAACAGGTGGTTCCCACAGCCCACACAGAATCAAAAAGACAAACAAACACCCATGATCTTTTTTCCTACAAGCACACACAATGAGATACAAACACACAATCAGACACACACACACAGTAGCTTTGCAACACACGCATCCACAATGGGCACTGCCAGAGCAAACTCACAAATGTGGTCCCACAGCACACACATACACAACAGACACACACAAAAACCACCGTCTTTTTCTTACAGGCATCCACATAGGACCATACACAAAGACACACATCACACACACTCACACAAACCATTTACACTAGTCTGCAGCAGAGGCGTCACACTTGGCACTGCCATTGCAAACTCAAAAATAAGATCCCCACAACACACACAAACACAACAAACACACATAAGCACCCATGGTCTTTTTCTTCTAGGTGTCCACCTAGGGCCTCACACACACACACACACACACACACACACACACACACACTAACTCACACAGGTCTACTGCAGAGGCTTCCACAAATGACCACGCCCTAAAAAACTCAAAAACATGGTTCACACAACACACTAGTACACAACAAAGCCACACAAACTTACCCTCCTTTACTTATAGGCATACACCATGGGCCTCACACAAATACACACACACACACTCACACACACAGCACTCCCACGAGATTTCTGACAGAAGCGTCTACAATTGGACCCGCTCTAGCAAACTCACAAAGGTGGTCCCCACATCACACACATACAGAAACACACACAAACACCCATGGTCTTTTCCTTACAGGCATCCACATAGGGCATCACACACACACACACACACAAACACACTATATCAAAGACAGAGACATCCACTCTTGGAATCGCCATAGCAAACTCAAAAACGTGGTCCGCACAACACACATGTACACAACAAAGACACAGAAACAGCCACGGGTTGCTCTTAGAGCACACACAATGAGTCTCACACAAACACACAGACACACAGTCAAGCAACCAACAAACACACTATATCAATGGAAGAGACATCCACACTTGACACTGCCATAGCAAAGTCACAAAGCTGGACCCCACAACACACACATACACAAACACACACAAACACCCCTGCTCTTTCTCTTATAGGCATGCACAAGGGACCACTCACACACACACACACACACACACACACACAGCACACACACACTGTGTCGGGCAGAGCTGTCCACACTTGAACACGTCCTGACACACTCACAAACCTCGTACCCACAACAATCAGGACCACACCAAGACACAGAAATTCATGTTCGTTTGCTTATACACATACACAACGGGCCTCACACACACACATACACCCTTCAACACACAACACACAACTAGATCAATGGCAGAGGCATCCACACATGGCAGTGCCATAACAAACTCAAAATGGTGGTCCCCACATCACACACATAGAAACAACCACACACAAACACCCATGGTCCTTTTCTG
>NC_142163.1:5872500-5897500 GCF_024610735.1 Ursus americanus | reverse complement strand
CTTTTCCTTACAGGCATCCACATAGGGCATCACACACACACACACACACAAACACACTATATCAAAGACAGAGACATCCACTCATGGAATCGCCATAGCAAACTCAAAAACGTGGTCCGCACAACACACATGTACACAACAAAGACACAGAAACAGCCACGGGTTGCTCTTAGAGCACACACAATGAGTCTCACACAAACACACAGACACACAGTCAAGCAACCAACAAACACACTATATCAATGGAAGAGACATCCACACTTGACACTGCCATAGCAAAGTCACAAAGCTGGACCCCACAACACACACATACACAAACACACACAAACACCCCTGCTCTTTCTCTTATAGGCATGCACAAGGGACCACTCACACACACACACACACACACACACACAGCACACACACACTGTGTCGGGCAGAGCTGTCCACACTTGAACACGTCCTGACACACTCACAAACCTCGTACCCACAACAATCAGGACCACACCAAGACACAGAAATTCATGTTCGTTTGCTTATACACATACACAACGGGCCTCACACACACACACACACCCTTCAACACACAACACACAACTAGATCAATGGCAGAGGCATCCACACATGGCAGTGCCATAACAAACTCAAAATGGTGGTCCCCACATCACACACATAGAAACAACCACACACAAACACCCATGGTCCTTTTCTGACAGACATCCACATAGGACCTCACACCCACACACACCCCCACATACACTCACACACAAAGAACTCACACAAGGTCCCTGGCAGGGCCATCCACACTTGGATGGACCCTACGAAACTCAAATACATGAACCCCACAGCATACACTTACAACACAAACACACACAAACACCCATGGTCTTTTTTTCACACTCATACACAATGGGCCTTACACAAACACACACACATACACTCCGACACACAGCACACACACTAGGTCCGTGGCAGAGGCACCCACATTTGGAAACGCCATAGAAATCTCACAGCCGTGGTCCCGACACACACATACACCACACACACACACAAATCCCATGATCTTTTTCTTATAGGCATACACAATGGTACGCCAAAACAGACACGCGCACACACACACACACACACACATACACACAGAAAGGGAAACATGCCACTCACACAAGGCATCGAGGAGAGTCATCCACACCAGGCCACACTCTCAAACTCGCAAATGTGTTCCCGACACCTCAAAATCACACAAAAAACAAACACACACAGGGTTTTTCTTGCTGGCATCCTCATAGTGTCACACAAACACACGCACACACCCACACTCACACACACACACACACACACACACACTGGGTGTGCGGGACAGTCATCCACGCTTCACACTGCCAGAAAAAGTCACAAATGTGGTCACCAGAACATTCAAAAACAAAACAAACACACACAAACACCCATCGCCTTTTTCTGAAAGGCATACACAATGGGCCTCACAAAGACACACACACACACACACACACACAGCACTCACACAAGGTCCCCAGCAGAGGAATCCACAATTGGCACTGCCACAGCAAACTCAGAAAGATGGTCAACACAACACACACACATACAACAAACACACAGAAACAACCATGGTCTTTTGGTTACAGGCATTCACAATGGGCATCACACAGACACAAAAACAAAAACATAGCACTCACACAAGGTATCTGGGTATGAAATCCATGCTTGGCACAGAACTTTCCATTCCCAAACATGTTCCCAACAACACAAAACTAAACAACAAATACACAGGGTTTTTTCTTACAAATATCCACCGAGGGTCACACACAAACAAACACATTCACAAACACAGCACGCAGACTACGTCTCCGGCAGACACATCCACACATGCACCACCATACAAACTCACAATCGATTACCCTACAACACACACAAACACTCATGGTACTCTTCTTAAGGCATGCAAAATGGGCATCACCACATATTGCCACACACACACACACACACACACACACACAAACATAGCACTGACACAAGGTCCCCGGCAGAGGAATCCACATTTGCACCCCTAAAGTAAAGTCAAACAGGTGGTTCCCACAGCCCACACAGAATCAAAAAGACAAACAAACACCCATGATCTTTTTTCCTACAAGCACACACAATGAGATACAAACACACAATCAGACACACACACACAGTAGCTTTGCAACACACGCATCCACAATGGGCACTGCCAGAGCAAACTCACAAATGTGGTCCCACAGCACACACATACACAGCAGACACACACAAAAACCACCGTCTTTTTCTTACAGGCATCCACATAGGACCATACACAAAGACACACATCACACACACTCACACAAACCATTTACACTAGTCTGCAGCAGAGGCGTCACACTTGGCACTGCCATTGCAAACTCAAAAATAAGATCCCCACAACACACACAAACACAACAAACACACAGAAGCACCCATGGTCTTTTTCTTCTAGGTGTCCACCTAGGGCCTCACACACACACACACACACACACACAGACACACAGACACATTAACTCACACAGGTCTACTGCAGAGGCTTCCACAAATGACCACGCGCTAAAAAACTCAAAACCATGGTCCACACAACACACTAGTACACAACAAAGACACACAAACTTACCCTCCTTTACTTATAGGCATACACCATGGGCCTCACACAAATACACACACACACACTCACACACACAGCACTCCCACGAGATTTCTGACAGAAGCGTCTACAATTGGACCCGCTCTAGCAAACTCACAAAGGTGGTCCCCACATCACACACATACAGAAACACACACAAACACCCATGGTCTTTCCTTACAGGCATCCACATAGGGCATCACACACACACACACACACACACACACACACACTATATCAAAGACAGAGACATCCACTCTTGGAATCGCCATAGCAAACTCAAAAACGTGGTCCGCACAACACACATGTACACAACAAAGACACAGAAACACCCACGGGTTGCTCTTACAGCACACACAATGAGTCTCACACAAACACACAGACACACAGTCAAGCAACCAACAAACACACTATATCAATGGAAGAGACATCCACACTTGACACTGCCATAGCAAAGTCACAAAGCTGGACCCCACAACACACACATACACAAACACACACAAACACCCCTGCTCTTTCTCTTATAGGCATGCACAACGGACCACATACACACACACACACACACACACACACTGTGTCGGGCAGAGCTGTCCACACTTGAACACGTCCTGACACACTCACAAACCTCGTACCCACAACAATCAGGACCACACCAAGACACAGAAATTCATGTTCGTTTGCTTATACACATACACAACGGGCCTCACAAACACACACACACACACCCTTCAACACACAACACACAACTAGATCAATGGCAGAGGCATCCACACTTGGCAGTGCCATAACAAACTCACAATGGTGGTCCCAACATCACACACATAGAAACAACCACACACAAACACCCATGGTCCTTTTCTGACAGACATCCACATAGGACCTAACACCCACACACACCCCCACATACTTCACACACAAAGAACACACACAAGGTCCCTGGCAGGGCCATCCACACTTGGATGGACCCTACCAAACTCAAATACATGAACCCCACAGCATACACTTACAAAACAAACACACACAAACACCCATGATCTTTTTTTCACACTCATACACAATGGGCCTCACACAAACACACACACATACACTCCGACACACAGCACACACACTAGGTCCGTGGCAGAGGCACCCACACTTGGAAACGCCATAGAAATCTCACAGCCGTGGTCCCGACAAACACATACACCACATACACACACACACACACAAATCCCATGATCTTTTTCTTATAGTCATACACAATGGTACGCCAAAACAGACACGCGCACACACACACACACACACACATACACACAGAAAGGGAAACGTGCCACTCACACAAGGCATCGAGGAGAGTCATCCACTCCAGGCCACACTCTCAAACTCGCAAATGTGTTCCCGACACCTCAAAATCACACAAAAAGCAAACACACACAGGGTTTTTCTTGCTTGCATCCTCATAGTGTCACACAAACACACGCACACACCCACACTCACACACTCACACACACACACACACACTGGGTGTGCGGGACACTCATCCACGCTTCACACTGCCAGAAAAAGTCACAAATGTGGTCACCAGAACATTCAAAAACAAAACAAACACACACAAACACCCTTCGCCTTTTTCTGAAAGGCATACACAATGGGCCTCGCAAAGACACACACACACACACACACACACACAGCACTCACACAAGGTCCCCAGCAGAGGAATCCACAATTGGCACTGCCACAGCAAACTCAGAAAGATGGTCAACACAACACACACACATACAACAAACACACAGAAACACCCATGGTCTTTTGGTTACAGGCATTCACAATGGGCATCACACAGACACAAAAACAAAAACATAGCACTCACACAAGGTATCTGGGTATGAAATCCATGCTTGGCACAGAACTTTCCATTCCCAAACATGTTCCCAACAACACAAAACTAAACAACAAATACACAGGGTTTTTTCTTACAAATATCCACCGAGGGTCACACACAAACACATTCACAAACACAGCACGCAGACTATGTCTCCGGCAGACACATCCACACATGCACCACCATACAAACTCACAATCGAACCCTACAACACACACAAACACTCATGGTACTCTTCTTAAGGCATGCAAAATGGGCATCACCACATATTGCCACACACACACACACACACACACACACACACAAACATACCACTGACACAAGGTCCCCGACAGAGGAATACACATTTGCACCCCTAAAGCAAAGTCAAACAGGTGGTTCCCACAGCCCACACAGAATCTAAAAGACAAACAAACACCCATGATCTTTTTTCCTACAAGCACACACAATGAGATACAAACACACAATCAGACACACACACACACTAGCTTTGCAACACATGTATCCACAATGGGCACTGCCAGAGCAAACTCACAAATGTGGTCCCACAGCACACACATACACAACAGACACACACAAAAACCATCGTCTTTTTCTTACAGGCATCCACATAGGACCATACACAAAGACACACATCACACACACTCACACAAACCATTTACACTAGTCTGCAGCAGAGGCGTCACACTTGGCACTGCCATTGCAAACTCAAAAATAAGATCCCCACAACACACACAAACACAACAAACACACATAAGCACCCATGGTCTTTTTCTTCTAGGTGTCCACCTAGGGCCTCTCACACACACACACACACACACACACACACACACACACACACACTAACTCACACAGGTCTACTGCAGAGGCTTCCACAAATGACCACGCCTTAAAAAACTCAAAAACATGGTCCACACAACACACTAGTACACAACAAAGACACACAAACTTACCCTCCTTTACTTATAGGCATACACCATGGGCCTCACACAAATACACACACACACACTCACACACACAGCACTCCCACGAGATTTCTGACAGAAGCGTCTACAATTGGACCCGCTCTAGCAAACTCACAAAGGTGGTCCCCACATCACACACATACAGAAACACACACAAACACCCATGGTCTTTTCCTTACAGGCATCCACATAGGGCATCACACACACACACACACACACACTATATCAAAGACAGAGACATCCACTGTTGGAATCGCCATAGCAAACTCAAAAACGTGGTCCGCACAACACACATGTACACAACAAAGACACAGAAACAGCCACGGGTTGCTCTTAGAGCACACACAATGAGTCTCACACAAACACACAGACACACAGTCAAGCAACCAACAAACACACTATATCAATGGAAGAGACATCCACACTTGACACTGCCATAGCAAAGTCACAAAGCTGGACCCCACAACACACACATACACAAACACACACAAACACCCCTGCTCTTTCTCTTATAGGCATGCACAAGGGAACACACACACACACACACACACACACACAGCACTCACACACTGTGTCGGGCAGAGCTGTCCACACTTGAACACGTCCTGACACACTCACAAACCTCGTACCCACAACAATCAGGACCACACCAAGACACAGAAATTCATGTTCGTTTGCTTATACACATACACAACGGGCCTCACAAACACACACACACACACCCTTCAACACACAACACACAACTAGATCAATGGCAGAGGCATCCACACTTGGCAGTGCCATAACAAACTCACAATGGTGGTCCCCACATCACACACATAGAAACAACCACACGAAACACCCATGGTCCTTTTCTGACAGACATCCACATAGGACCTCACACCCACACACACCCCCACATACACTCACACACAAAGAACTCACACAAGGTCCCTGGCAGGGCCATCCACACTTGGATGGACCCTACCAAACTCAAATACATGAACCCCAGAGCATACACTTACAACACAAACACACACAAACACCCATGGTCTTTTTTTCACACTCATACACAATGGGCCTCACACAAACACACACACATACACTCCGACACACAGCACACACACTAGGTCCGTGGCAGAGGCACCCACACTTGGAAACGCCATAGAAATCTCACAGCCGTGGTCCCGACACACACATACACCACATACACACACACACACACACAAATCCCATGATCTTTTTCTTATAGGCATACACAATGGTACGCCAAAACAGACACGCGCACACACACACACACACACACACATACACACAGAAAGGGAAACATGCCACTCACACAAGGCATCGAGGAGAGTCATCCACACCAGGCCACACTCTCAAACTCGCGAATGTGTCCCAGACACCACAAAATCACACAAAAAGCAAACACACACAGGGTTTTTCTTGCTGGCATCCTCATAGTGTCACACAAACACACGCACACACCCACACTCACACACACACACACACACACACACACACTGGGTGTGCGGGACACTCATCCACGCTTCACACTGCCAGAAAAAGTCACAAATGTGGTCACCAGAACATTCAAAAACAAAACAAACACACACAAACACCCATCGCCTTTTTCTGAAAGGCATACACAATGGGCCTCGCAAAGACACACACACACACACACACAGCACTCACACAAGGTCCCCAGCAGAGGCATCCACAATTGGCACTGCCATAGCAAACTCAGAAAGATGGTCAACACAACACACACACATACAACAAACACACACAAACACCCATGGTCTTTTGGTTACAGGCATTCACAATGGGCATCACACACACACGCAAACAAAAACAAAGCACTCACACAAGGTATCTGGGTATGAAATCCATGCTTGGCACAGAACTTTCCATCCCAAACATGTTAACAACAACACAAAACTAAACAACAAATACACAGGGTTTTTTCTTACAAATATCCACCGAGGGTCACACACAAACAAACACATTCACAAACACAGCACGCAGACTACGTCTCCGGCAGACACATCCACACATGTACCACCATACAAACTCACAATCGGGGACCTTACAACACACACAAACACTCATGGTACTCTTCTTAAGGCATGCAAAATGGGCATCACCACATATTGCCACACACACACACACACACATACACACAGACACACACAGACACACACACAAACATACCACTGACACAAGGTCCCCGGCAGAAGAATCCACATTTGCACCCCTAAAGCAAAGTCAAACAGGTGGTTCCCACAGCCCACACAGAATCAAAAAGACAAACAAACACCCATGATCTTTTTTCCTACAAGCACACACAATGAGAAAAAACACACAATCACACACACACACACAGTAGCTTTGCAACACATGCATCCACAATGGGCACTGCCAGAGCAAACTCACAAATGTGGTCCCACAGCACACACATACACAACAGACACACACAAAAACCATCGTCTTTTTCTTACAGGCATCCACATAGGACCATACACAAAGACACACATCACACACACTCACACAAACCATTTACACTAGTCTGCAGCAGAGGCGTCACACTTGGCACTGCCATTGCAAATTCAAAAATAAGATCCCCACAACACACACAAACACGACAAACACACATAAGCACGCATGGTCTTTTTCTTCTAGGTGTCCACCTAGGGCCTCACACACACACACACACACACACACGCGCACACACACACACACACACACTGACGCACTAACTCACACAGGTCTAGTGCAGAGGCTTCCACAAATGACCACGCCCTAAAAAACTCAAAAACATGGTCCACACAACACACTAGTACACAACAAAGACACACAAACTTACCCTCCTTTACTTATAGGCATACACCATGGGCCTCACACAAATACACACACACACAATCACACACACAGCACTCCCACGAGATTTCTGACAGAAGCGTCTACAATTGGACCCGCTCTAGCAAACTCACAAAGGTGGTCCCCACGTCACACACATACAGAAACACACACAAACACCCATGGTCTTTTCCTTACAGGCATCCACATAGGGCATCACACACACACACACACACACACACAAACACACAATATCAAAGACAGAGACATCCACTCTTGGAATCGCCATAGCAAACTCAAAAACGTGGTCCGCACAACACACATGTACACAACAAAGACACAGAAACACCCACGGGTTGCTCTTACAGCACACACAATGAGTCTCACACAAACACACAGACACACAGTCAAGCAACCAACAAACACACAATATCAATGGAAGAGAAATCCACACTTGACACTGCCATAGCAAAGTCACAAAGCTGGACCCCACAACACACACATACACAAACACACACAAACACCCCTGCTCTTTCTCTTATAGGCATGCACAAGGGACCACACACACACACACACACACACAGCACTCACACACTGTGTCGGGCAGAGCTGTCCACACTTGAACACGTCCTGACACACTCACAAACCTCGTACCCACAACAATCAGGACCACACCAAGACACAGAAATTCATGTTCGTTTGCTTATACACATACACAACGGGCCTCACAAACACACACACACACACACCCTTCAACACACAACACACAACTAGATCAATGGCAGAGGCATCCACACTTGGCAGTGCCATAACAAAATCACAATGGTGGTCCCCACATCACACACATAGAAAGAACCACACACAAACACCCATGGTCCTTTTCTGACAGACATCCACATAGGACCTCACACCCACACACACCCCCACATACACTCACACACAAAGAACTCACACAAGGTCCCTGGCAGGGCCATCCACACTTGGATGGACCCTACCAAACTCAAATACATGAACCCCACAGCATACACTTACAACACAAACACACACAAACACCCATGGTCTTTTTTTCACACTCATACACAATGGGCGTCACACAAACACATACACATACACTCCGACACACAGAACACACACTACGTCCGTGGCAGAGGCACCCACACTTGGAAACGCCATAGAAATCTCACAGCCGTGGTCCCGACACACACATACACCACACACACACACACACAAATCCCATGATCTTTTTCTTATAGGCATACACAATGGTACGCCAAAACAGACACGAGCACACACACACACACACACACACGCACACACACATAGAAAGGGAAACATTCCACTCACACAAGGCATCGAGGAGAGTCATCCACCAGGCCACACTCTCAAACTCGCAAATGTGTTCCCGACACCTCAAAATCACACAAAAAACAAACACACACAGGGTTTTCCCTGCTGGCATGCTCATAGTGTCACACAAACACACGCACACACCCACAATCACACACTCAAACACACACACACAAACACTGGGTGTGCGGGACAATCATCCACGCTTCACACTGCCAGAAAAAGTCACAAATGTGGTCAGCAGAACATTCAAAAACAAAACAAACACACACAAACACCCATCGCTGTTTTTTGAAAGGCATACACAATGGGCCTCGCAAAGACACACACACACACACACACACACACACAGCACTCACACACTGTGTTGGGCAGAGCTGTCCACACTTGAACACGTCCTGACACTCTCAGAAACCTCGTACCCAGAACAATCAGGACCACACCAAGACACAGAAATTCATGTTCGTTTGCTTGTACACATACACAACGGGCCTCACAAACACACACACACACACACACACTTCAACACACAACACACAACTAGGTCAATGGCAGAGGCATCCACACTTGGCAGTGCCATAACAAACTCACAATGGTGGTCCCCACATCACACACATAGAAACAACCACACACAAACACCCATGGTCCTTTTCTAAACAGACATCCACATAGGACCTCACACCCACACACACCCCCACATACACTCACACACAAAGAACTCACACAAGGTCCCTGGCAGGGCCATCCACACTTGGATGGACCCTACCAAACTCAAATACATGAACCCCACAGCATACACTTACAACACAAACACACACAAACACCCATGGTCTTTTTTTCACACTCATACACAATGGGCCTCACACAAACACACACACATACACTCCGACACACAGCACACACACTAGGTCCGTGGCAGAGGCACCCACACTTGGAAACGCCATAGAAATCTCACAGCCGTGGTCCCGACACACACACACACCACACACACACACACACACAAATCCCAAGATCTTTTTCTTATACGCATACACAATGGTACGCCAAAACAGACATGCGCACGCACACACACACACACACACACACACACACAGAAAGGGAAACATGCCACTCACACAAGGCATCGAGGAGAGTCATCCACACCAGGCCACACTCTCAAACTCGCAAATGTGTTCCCGACACCTCAAAATCACACAAAAAGCAAACACACACAGGGTTTTTCTTGCTGGCATCCTCATAGTGTCACACAAACACACGCACACACCCACACTCACACACACACTGGGTGTGCGGGACAGTCATCCACGCTTCACACTGCCAGAAAAAGTCACAAATGTGGTCACCAGAACATTCAAAAACAAAACAAACACACACAAAGACCCATCGCCTTTTTCTGAAAGGCATACACAATGGGCCTCGCAAAGACACACACACACACACACACACACACACACAGCACTCACACAAGGTCCCCAGCAGAGGCATCCACAATTGGCACTGCCATAGCAAACTCAGAAAGATGGCCAACACAACACACACACATACAACAAACACACACAAAAACCCATGGTCTTTTGGTTACAGGCATTCACAATGGGCACAACACAGACACAAAAACAAAAACATAGCACTCACACAAGGTATCTGGGTATGAAATCCATGCTTGGCACAGAACTTTCCATTCCCAAACATGATCCCAACAACACAAAACTAAACAACAAATACACAGGGTTTTTTCTTACAAATATCCACCGAGGGTCACACACAAACAAACACATTCACCAACACAGCACGCAGACTACGTCTCCGGCAGACACATCCACACATGCACCACCATACAAACTCACAATCGAGGACCCTACAACACACACAAACACTCATGGTACTCTTCTTAAGGCATGCAAAATGGGCATCACCACATATTGCCACACACACACACACACACACACACACACACACACACAAACATACCACTGACACAAGGTCCCAGGCAGAGGAATCCACATTTGCACCCCTAAAGCAAAGTCAAACAGGTGGTTCCCACAGCCCACACAGAATCAAAAAGACAAACAAACACCCATATCTTTTTTCCTACAAGCACACACAATGAGATACAAACACACAATCAGACACAAAGACACACACAATAGCTTTGCAACACACGCATCCACAATGGGCACTGCCAGAGCAAACTCACAAATGTGGTCCCACAGCACACACATACACAACAGACACACACAAAAACCATCGTCTTTTTCTTCCAGGCATCCATATAGGACCATACACAAAGACACACATCACACACACTCACACACACCATTTACACTAGTCAGGAGCAGAGGCGTCACACTTGGCACTGCCATTGCAAACTCAAAAATAAGATCCCCACAACACACACAAACACAACAAACACACATAAGCACCCATGGTCTTTTACTTCTAGGTGTCCACCTAGGGCCTCACACACACACACACACACACACACACACACGCACAGACACACTAACTCACGCAGGTCTACTGCAGAGGCTTCCACAAAGGACCACGCCCTAAAAAACTCAAAAACATACGCCACACAACACACTAGTACACAACAAAGACACACAAACTTACCCTCCTTTACTTATAGGCATACACCATGGGCCACACAAATACACATACACACACTCACACACAGCACTCCCATGAGATTTCTGACAGAAGCGTCTACAATTGGACCCGCTCTAGCAAACTCACAAAGGTGGTCCCCACATCACACACATACAGAAACACACACAAACACCAATGGTCTTTTCCTTACAGGCATCCACATAGGGCATCTCACACACACACACACACACACACACACACACACACACACACACTATATCAAAGACAGAGACATCCACTCTTGGAATCGCCATAGCAAACTCAAAAACGTGGTCCGCACAACACACATGTACACAACAAAGACACAGAAACACCCACGGGTTGCTCTTACAGCACACACAATGAGTCTCACACAAACACACAGACACACAGTCAAGCAACCAACAAACACACTATATCAATGGAAGAGACATCCACACTTGACACTGCCATAGCAAAGTCACAAAGCTGGACCCCACAACACACACATACACAAACACACACAAACACCCCTGCTCTTTCTCTTATAGGCATGCACAAGCGACCACACACACACACACACACACACAGCACTCACACACTGTGTCGGGCAGAGCTGTCCACACTTGAACACGTCCTGACACACTCACAAACCTCGTACCCACAACAATCAGGACCACACCAAGACACAGAAATTCATGTTCGTTTGCTTATACACATACACAACGGGCCTCACAAACACACACACACACACACACACACTTCAACACACAACACACAACTAGATCAATGGCAGAGGCATCCACACTTGGCAGTGCCATAACAAACTCACAATGGTGGTCAACACATCACACACATAGAAACAACCACACACAAACACCCATGGTCCTTTTCTGACAGACATCCACATAGGACCTCACACCCACACACACCCCCACATACACTCACACACAAAGAACTCACACCAGGTCCCTGGCAGGGCCATCCACACTTGGATGGACCCTACCAAACTCAAATACATGAACCCCACAGCATACACTTACAACACAAACACACACAAACACCCATGGTCTTTTTTTCACACTCATACACAATGGGCCTCACACAAACACACACACATACACTCCGACACACAGCACACACACTAGGTCCGTGGCAGAGGCACCCACACTTGGAAACGCCATAGAAATCTCACAGCCGTGCTCCCGACACACACATACACCACACACACACACACACACACACACACACAAACACACAACTCCCATGGTCTTTTTCTTATAGGCATACACAATGGTACGCCAAAAGAGACACGCGCACACACACACACACACACACACACACACAGAAAGGGAAACATGCCACTCACACAAGGAATCGAGGAGAGTCATCCACACCAGGCCACACTCTCAAACTCGCAAATGTGTTCCCGACACCTCAAAATCACACAAAAAACAAACACACACAGGGTTTTTCTTGCTGGCATCCTCATAGTGTCACACAAACACACGCACACACCCACACTCACACACTCACACACACACACACACCGGGTGTGCGGGACAGTCATCCACGCTTCACACTGCCAGAAAAAGTCACAAATGTGGTCACCAGAACATTCAAAAACAAAACAAACACACACAAACACCCATCGCCTTTTTCTGAAAGGCATACACAATGGGCCTCGCAAGGACACACACACACACACACACACACACACAGCACTCACAGAAGGTCCCAAGCAGAGGCATCCACAATTGGCACTGCCGTAGTAAACTCAGAAAGATTGCCAACACAACACACACACATACAACAAACACACACAAACACCCATGGTCTTTTTGTTACAGGCATTCACAATGGGCATCACACACACACAAAAACCAAAACATAGCACTCACACAAGGTATCTGGGTATGAAATCCATGCTTGGCAAGAACTTTCCATTCCCAAACATGTTCCCAACAACACAAAACTAAACAACAAATACACAGGGTTTTTTCTTACAAATGTCCACCGAGGGTCACACACAAACAAACACATTCACAAACACAGCACGCAGACTACGTCTCCGGCAGACACATCCACACATGCACCACCATACAAACTCACAATCGATTACCCTACAACACACACAAACACTCATGGTACTCTTCTTAAGGCATGCAAAATGGGCATCACCACATATTGCCACACACACACACACACACACACACACACACACAAACATAGCACTGACACAAGGTCCCCGGCAGAGGAATCCACATTTGCACCCCTAAAGCAAAGTCAAACAGGTGGTTCCCACAGCCCACACAGAATCAAAAAGACAAACAAACACCCATGATCTTTTTTCCTACAAGCACACACAATGAGATACAAACACACAATCAGACACACACACACAGTAGCTTTGCAACACACGCATCCACAATGGGCACTGCCAGAGCAAACTCACAAATGTGGTCCCACAGCACACACATACACAACAGACACACACAAAAACCACCGTCTTTTTCTTACAGGCATCCACATAGGACCATACACAAAGACACACATCACACACACTCACACAAACCATTTACACTAGTCTGCAGCAGAGGCGTCACACTTGGCACTGCCATTGCAAACTCAAAAATAAGATCCCCACAACACACACAAACACAACAAACACACAGAAGCACCCATGGTCTTTTTCTTCTAGGTGTCCACCTAGGGCCTCACACACACACACACACACACACACACACACACACAAACACACAGACACACTAACTCACACAGGTCTACTGCAGAGGCTTCCACAAATGACCACGCCCTAAAAAACTCAAAAACATGGTCCACACAACACACTAGTACACAACAAAGACACACAAACTTACCCTCCTTTACTTATAGGCATACACCATGGGCCTCACACAAATACACACACACACACTCACACACACAGCACTCCCACGAGATTTCTGACAGAAGCGTCTACAATTGGACCCGCTCTAGCAAACTCACAAAGGTGGTCCCCACGTCACACACATACAGAAACACACACAAACACCCATGGTCTTTTCCTTACAGGCATCCACATAGGGCATCACACACACACACACACACACACACACACACACAAACACACTATATCAAAGACAGAGACATCCAGTCTTGGAATCGCCATAGCAAACTCAAAAACGTGGTCCGCACAACACACATGTACACAACAAAGACACAGAAACACCCACGGGTTGCTCTTACAGCACACACAATGAGTCTCACACAAACACACAGACACACAGTCAAGCAACCAACAAACACACTATATCAATGGAAGAGACATCCACACTTGACACTGCCATAGCAAAGTCACAAAGCTGGACCCCACAACACACACATACACAAACACACACAAACACTCCTGCTCTTTCTCTTATAGGCATGCACAACGGACCACACACACACACACACACACACACACACACTGTGTCGGGCAGAGCTGTCCACACTTGAACACGTCCTGACACACTCACAAACCTCGTACCCACAACAATCAGGACCACACCAAGACACAGAAATTAATGTTCGTTTGCTTATACACATACACAACGGGCCACACAAACACACACACACACACCCTTCAACACACAACACACAACTAGATCAATGGCAGAGGCATCCACACTTGGCAGTGCCATAACAAACTCACAATGGTGGTCCCCACATCACACACATAGAAACAACCACACACAAACACCCATGGTCCTTTTCTGACAGACATCCACATAGGACCTCACACCCACACACACCCCCACATACACTCACACACAAAGAACTCACACAAGGTCCCTGGCAGGGCCATCCACACTTGGATGGACCCTACCAAACTCAAATACATGAACCCCACAGCATACACTTACAACACAAACACACACAAACACCCATTGTCTTTTTTTCACACTCATACACAATGGGCCTCACACAAACACACACACATACACTCCGACACACAGCACACACACTAGGTCCGTGGCAGAGGCACCCACACTTGGAAACACCATAGAAATCTCACAGCCGTGGTCCCGACACACACATACACCACATACACACACACACACACACACAAATCCCATGATCTTTTTCTTATAGGCATACACAATGGTACGCCAAGCCAGACACGCGCACACACACACACACACACATACACACAGAAAGGGAAACGTGCCACTCACACAAGGCATCGAGGAGAGTCATCCACACCAGGCCACACTCTCAAACTCGCAAATGTGTTCCCGACACCTCAAAATCACACAAAAAACAAACACACACAGGGTTTTTCTTGCTGGCATCCTCATAGTGTCACACAAACACACGCACACACCCACACTCACACACTCACACACACACACACACACACACTGGGTGTGCGGGACAGTCATCCACGCTTCACACTGCCAGAAAAAGTCACAAATGTGGTCACCAGAACATTCAAAAACAAAACAAACACACACAAACACCCATCGCCTTTTTCTGAAAGGCATACACAATGGGCCTCGCAAAGACACACACACACACACACACACACACACAGCACTCACACAAGGTCCCCAGCAGAGGAATCCACAATTGGCACTGCCACAGCAAACTCAGAAAGATGGTCAACACAACACACACACATACAACAAACACACAGAAACACCCATGGTCTTTTGGTTACAGGCATTCACAATGGGCATCACACAGACACAAAAACAAAAACATAGCACTCACACAAGGTATCTGGGTATGAAATCCATGCTTGGCACAGAACTTTCCATTCCCAAACATGTTCCCAACAACACAAAACTAAACAACAAATACACACGGTTTTTTCTTACAAATATCCACCGAGGGTCACACACAAACAAACACATTCACAAACACAGCACGCAGACTACGTCTCCGGCAGACACATCCACACATGCACCACCATACAAACTCACAATCGATTACCCTACAACACACACAAACACTCATGGTACTCTTCTTAAGGCATGCAAAATGGGCATCACCACATATTGCCACACACACACACACACACACACACACACACACAAACATACCACTGACACAAGGTCCCCGACAGAGGAATCCACATTTGCACCCCTAAAGCAAAGTCAAACAGGTGGTTCCCACAGCCCACACAGAATCTAAAAGACAAACAAACACCCATGATCTTTTTTCCTACAAGCACACACAATGAGATACAAACACACAATCAGACACACACACACAGTAGCTTTGCAACACACGCATCCACAATGGGCACTGCCAGAGCAAACTCACAAATGTGGTCCCACAGCACACACATACACAACAGACACACACAAAAACCACCGTCTTTTTCTTACAGGCATCCACATAGGACCATACACAAAGACACACATCACACACACTCACACAAACCATTTACACTAGTCTGCAGCAGAGGCGTCACACTTGGCACTGCCATTGCAAACTCAAAAATAAGATCCCCACAACACACACAAACACAACAAACACACAGAAGCACCCATGGTCTTTTTCTTCTAGGTGTCCACCTAGGGCCTCACACACACACACACACACACACACACACACACACACAGACACACTAACTCACACAGGTCTACTGCAGAGGCTTCCACAAATGACCACGCCCTAAAAAACTCAAAAACATGGTCCACACAACACACTAGTACACAACAAAGACACACAAACTTACCCTCCTTTACTTATAGGCATACACCATGGGCCTCACACAAATACACATACACACACTCACACACACAGCACTCCCACGAAATTTCTGACAGAAGCGTCTACAATTGGACCCGCTCTAGCAAACTCACAAATGTGGTCCCCACATCACACACATACAGAAACACACACAAACACCCATGGTCTTTTCCTTACAGGCATCCACATAGGGCATCACACACACACACACACACACACAGACACACACACACACTATATCAAAGACAGAGACATCCACTCTTGGAATCGCCATAGCAAACTCAAAAACGTGGTCCGCACAACACACATGTACACAACAAAGACACAGAAACACCCACGGGTTGCTCTTAGAGCACACACAATGAGTCTCACACAAACACACAGACACACAGTCAAGCAACCAACAAACACACTATATCAATGGAAGAGACATCCACACTTGACACTGCCATAGCAAAGTCACAAAGCTGGACCCCACAACACACACATACACAAACACACACAAACACCCCTGCTCTTTCTCTTATAGGCATGCACAAGGGACCACACACACACACACACACAGCACTCACACACTGTGTCGGGCAGAGGTGTCCACACTTGAACACGTCCTGACACACTCACAAACCTCGTACCCACAACAATCAGGACCACACCGAGACACAGAAATTCATGTTCATTTGCTTATACACATACACAACGGGCCTCACAAAGACACACACACACACACACACACTTCAACACACAACACACAACTAGATCAATGGCAGAGGCATCCACACTTGGCAGTGCCATAACAAACTCACAATGGTGGTCCCCACATCACACACATAGAAACAACCACACACAAACACCCATGGTCCTTTTCTAACAGACATCCACATAGGACCTCACACCCACACACACCCCCACATACACTCACACACAAAGAACTCACACAAGGTCCCTGGCAGGGCCATCCACACTTGGATGGACCCTACCAAACTCAAATACATGAACCCCACAGCATACACTTACAACACAAACACACACAAACACCCATGGTCTTTTTTTCACACTCATACACAATGGGCCTCACACAAACACACACACATACACTCCGACACACAGCACACACACTAGGTCCGTGGCAGAGGCACCCACACTTGGAAACGCCATAGAAATCTCACAGCCGTGGTCCCGACACACACATACACCACACACACACACACACAAATCCCATGATCTTTTTCTTATAGGCATACACAATGGTACGCCAAAACAGAAACGCGCACACACACACACACACACACACACACACGCACACACACATAGAAAGGGAAACATGCCTCTCACACAAGGCATCGAGGAGAGTCATCCACACCAGGCCACACTCTCAAACTCGCAAATGTGTCCCAGACACCACAAAATCACACAAAAAACAAACACACACAGGGTTTTTCTTGCTGGATCCTCATAGTGTCACACAAACACACGCACACACCCACACTCACACACTCACACACACACACACACACTGGGTGTGCGGGACACTCATCCACGCTTCACACTGCCAGAAAAAGTCACAAATGTGGTCACCAGAACATTCAAAAACAAAACAAACACACACAGACACCCATCGCTGTTTTCTGAAAGGCATAAACAATGGGCCTCACCAAGACACACACACACACACACACACACACACACACACACAGCACTCACACAAGGTCCCCAGCAGAGGCATCCACAATTGGCACTGCCGTAGCAAACTCAGAAAGATGGTCAATACAACACACACACATACAACAAACACACACAAACACCCATGGTCTTTTTGTTACAGGCATTCACAATGGGCATCACACACACACAAAAACAAAAACATAGCACTCACACAAGGTATCTGGGTATGAAATCCATGCTTGGCACAGAACTTTCCATTCCCAAACATGTTCCCAACAACACAAAACTAAACAACAAATACACACGGTTTTTTCTTACAAATATCCACCGAGGGTCACACACAAACAAACACATTCACAAACACAGCACGCAGACTACGTCTCCGGCAGACACATCCACACATGCACCACCATACAAACTCACAATCGATTACCCTACAACACACACAAACACTCATGGTACTCTTCTTAAGGCATGCAAAATGGGCATCACCACATATTGCCACACACACACACACACACACAAACATACCACTGACACAAGGTCCCCGACAGAGGAATCCACATTTGCACCCCTAAAGCAAAGTCAAACAGGTGGTTCCCACAGCCCACACAGAATCAAAAAGACAAACAAACACCCATGATCTTTTTTCCTACAAGCACACACAATGAGATACAAACACACAATCAGACACACACACACAGTAGCTTTGCAACACACGCATCCACAATGGGCACTGCCAGAGCAAACTCACAAATGTGGTCCCACAGCACACACATACACAACAGACACACACAAAAACCACCGTCTTTTTCTTACAGGCATCCACATAGGACCATACACAAAGACACACATCACACACACTCACACAAACCATTTACACTAGTCTGCAGCAGAGGCGTCACACTTGGCACTGCCATTGCAAACTCAAAAATAAGATCCCACAACACACACAAACACAACAAACACACAGAAGCACCCATGGTCTTTTTCTTCTAGGTGTCCACCTAGGGCCTCACACACACACACACACACACACACACACTAACTCTCACAGGTCTACTGCAGAGGCTTCCACAAATGACCACGCCCTAAAAAACTCAAAAACATGGTCCACACAACACACTAGTACACAACAAAGACACACAAACTTACCCTCATTTACGTATAGGCATACACCATGGGCCTCACACAAATACACACACACACACTCACACACACAGCACTCCCACGAGATTTCTGACAGAAGCGTCTACAATTGGACCCGCTCTAGCAAACTCACAAAGGTGGTCCCCACATCACACACATACAGAAACACACACAAACACCCATGGTCTTTTCCTTACAGGCATCCACATAGGGCTTCACACACACACACACACACACACACACACACACACACACAAACACACTATATCAAAGACAGAGACATCCACTCTTGGAATCGCCATAGCAAACTCAAAAACGTGGTCCTTACAACACACATGTACACAACAAAGACACAGAAACACCCACGGGTTGCTCTTAGAGCACACACAATGAGTCTCACACAAACACACATACACACAGTCAAGCAACCAACAAACACACTATATCAATGGAAGAGACATCCACACTTGACACTGCCATAGCAAAGTCACAAAGCTGGACCCCACAACACACACATACACAAACACACACAAACACCCCTGCTCTTTCTCTTATAGGCATGCACAAGGGACCACACAAATACACACACACACACAGCACTCACACACTGTGTCGGGCAGAGCTGTCCACACTTGAACACGTCCTGAAACACTCACACACCTCGTACCCACAACAATCAGGACCACACCAAGACACAGAAATTCGTGTTCGTTTGCTTATACACATACACAATGAGCCTCACATACACACACACACACACACACACACTTCAACACACAACACACAACTAGATCAATGGCAGAGGCATTCACACTTGGCAGTGCCATAACAAACTCACAATGGTGGTCCCCACATCACACACATAGAAACAACCACACACAAACACCCATGGTCCTTTTCTGACAGACATCCACATAGGACCTCACACCCACACACACCCCCACATACACTCACACACAAAGAACTCACACAAGGTCCCTGGCAGGGCCATCCACACTTGGATGGACCCTACCAAACTCAAATACATGAACCCCACAGCATACACTTACAACACAAACACACACAAACACCCATGGTCTTTTTTTCACACTCATACACAATGGGCCTCACACAAACACACACACATACACTCCGACACACAGCACACACACTAGGTCCGTGGCAGAGGCACCCACACTTGGAAACGCCATAGAAATCTCACAGCCGTGGTCCCGACACACACATACAACACACACGCACACACATACAGAAATCCCATGATCTTTTTCTTATAGGCATACACAATGGTACGCCAAAACAGACACACGAACACACACACAGACACACACACACACAGAAAGGGAAACATGCCACTCACACAAGGCATCGAGGAGAGTCATCCACACCAGGCCACACTCTCAAACACGCAAATGTGTTCCCGACACCTCAAAATCACACAAAAAACAAACACACACAGGGTTTTTTATTGCTGGCATCCTCATAGTGTCACACAAACACACGCACACACCCACACTCACAAACTCACACACACACACACACACTGGGTGTGCGGGACACTCATCCATGCTTCACACTGCCAGAAAAAGTCACAAATGTGGTCACCAGAACATTCAAAAACAAAACAAACACACACAAACACCCATCGCCTTTTTCTGAAAGGCATACACAATGGGCCTCGCAAAGACACACACACACACACACACACACACACACACAGCACTCACACAAGGTCCCCAGCAGAGGCATCCACAATTGGCACTGCCATAACAAACTCAGAAAGATGGTCAACACACCACACACACATACAACAAACACACACAAACACCCATGGTCTTTTGGTTACAGGCATTCACAATGGGCATCACACACACACAAAAACAAAAACATAGCACTCAACACAAGGTATCTGGGTATGAAATCCATGCTTGGCACAGAACTTTCCATTCCCAAACATGTTCCCAACAACACAAAACTAAACAACAAATACACAGGGTTTTTTCTTACAACTATCCACCGAGGGTCACACACAAACAAACACATTCACAAACACAGCACGCAGACTACGTCTCCGGCAGACACATTCACACATGCACCACCATACAAACTCACAATCGAGGACCCTACAACACACACAAACACTCATGGTACTCTTCTTAAGGCATGCAAAATGGGCATCACCACATATTGCCACACACACACACACACACACACACACAGACACACACACAAACATACCACTGACACAAGGTCCCCGGCAGAGGAATCCACATTCGCACCCCTAAAGCAAAGTCAAACAGGTGGTTCCCACAGCCCACACAGAATCAAAAAGACAAACAAACACCCATGATCTTTTTTCCTACAAGCACACACAATGAGATACAAACACACAATCAGACACACACACACAGTAGCTTTGCAACACACGCATCCACAATGGGCACTGCCAGAGCAAACTCACAAATGTGGTCCCACAGCACACACATACACAACAGACACACACAAAAACCACCGTCTTTTTCTTACAGGCATCCACATAGGACCATACACAAAGACACACATCACACACACTCACACAAACCATTTACACTAGTCTGCAGCAGAGGCGTCACACTTGGCACTGCCATTGCAAACTCAAAAATAAGATCCCCACAACACACACAAACACAACAAACACACATAAGCACCCATGGTCTTTTTCTTCTAGGTGTCCACCTAGGGCCTCACACACACACACACACACACACACACACACACACACACTAACTCACACAGGTCTACTGCAGAGGCTTCCACAAATGACCACGCCCTAAAAAACTCAAAAACATGGTTCACACAACACACTAGTACACAACAAAGCCACACAAACTTACCCTCCTTTACTTATAGGCATACACCATGGGCCTCACACAAATACACACACACACACTCACACACACAGCACTCCCACGAGATTTCTGACAGAAGCGTCTACAATTGGACCCGCTCTAGCAAACTCACAAAGGTGGTCCCCACATCACACACATACAGAAACACACACAAACACCCATGGTCTTTTCCTTACAGGCATCCACATAGGGCATCACACACACACACACACACAAACACACTATATCAAAGACAGAGACATCCACTCTTGGAATCGCCATAGCAAACTCAAAAACGTGGTCCGCACAACACACATGTACACAACAAAGACACAGAAACAGCCACGGGTTGCTCTTAGAGCACACACAATGAGTCTCACACAAACACACAGACACACAGTCAAGCAACCAACAAACACACTATATCAATGGAAGAGACATCCACACTTGACACTGCCATAGCAAAGTCACAAAGCTGGACCCCACAACACACACATACACAAACACACACAAACACCCCTGCTCTTTCTCTTATAGGCATGCACAAGGGACCACTCACACACACACACACACACACACACAGCACACACACACTGTGTCGGGCAGAGCTGTCCACACTTGAACACGTCCTGACACACTCACAAACCTCGTACCCACAACAATCAGGACCACACCAAGACACAGAAATTCATGTTCGTTTGCTTATACACATACACAACGGGCCTCACACACACACATACACCCTTCAACACACAACACACAACTAGATCAATGGCAGAGGCATCCACACATGGCAGTGCCATAACAAACTCAAAATGGTGGTCCCCACATCACACACATAGAAACAACCACACACAAACACCCATGGTCCTTTTCTGACAGACATCCACATAGGACCTCACACCCACACACACCCCCACATACACTCACACACAAAGAACTCACACAAGGTCCCTGGCAGGGCCATCCACACTTGGATGGACCCTACCAAACTCAAATACATGAACCCCACAGCATACACTTACAACACAAACACACACAAACACCCATGGTCTTTTTTTCACACTCATACACAATGGGCCTTACACAAACACACACACATACACTCCGACACACAGCACACACACTAGGTCCGTGGCAGAGGCACCCACATTTGGAAACGCCATAGAAATCTCACAGCCGTGGTCCCGACACACACATACACCACACACACACACAAATCCCATGATCTTTTTCTTATAGGCATACACAATGGTACGCCAAAACAGACACGCGCACACACACACACACACACACATACACACAGAAAGGGAAA
>NC_142163.1:5770000-5870000 GCF_024610735.1 Ursus americanus | reverse complement strand
CACACTTGGATGGACCCTACCAAACTCAAATACATGAACCCCACAGCATACACTTACAACACAAACACACACAAACACCCATGGTCTTTTTTTCACACTCATACACAATGGGCCTCACACAAACACACACACATACACTCCGACACACAGCACACACACTAGGTCCGTGGGAGAGGCACCCACACTTGGAAACGCCATAGAAATCTCACAGCCGTGGTCCCGACACACACATACACCACATACACACACACAGACACACACAAATCCCATGATCTTTTTCTTATAGGCATGCTCAATGGTACGCCAAAACAGACACGCGCACACACACACACACACACACATACACACAGAAAGGGAAACGTGCCACTCACACAAGGCATCGAGGAGAGTCATCCACACCAGGCCACACTCTCAAACTCGCAAATGTGTTCCCGACACCTCAAAATCACACAAAAAACAAACACACAAAGGGTTTTTCTTGCTGGCATCCTCATAGTGTCACACAAACACACGCACACACCCACACTCACACACTCACACACACACACACACACACACTGGGTGTGCGGGACAGTCATCCACGCTTCACACTGCCAGAAAAAGTCAGAAATGTGGTCACCAGAACATTCAAAAACAAAACAAACACACACAAACACCCATCGCCTTTTTCTGAAAGGCATACACAATGAGCCTCGCAAAGACACACACACACACACACACACACACAGCACTCACACAAGGTCCCCAGCAGAGGAATCCACAATTGGCACTGCCACAGCAAACTCAGAAAGATGGTCAACACAACACACACACATACAACAAACACACAGAAACACCCATGGTCTTTTGGTTACAGGCATTCACAATGGGCATCACACACACACAAAAACAAAAACATAGCACTCAACACAAGGTATCTGGGTATGAAATCCATGCTTGGCACAGAACTTTCCATTCCCAAACATGTTCCCAACAACACAAAACTAAACAACAAATACACAGGGTTTTTTCTTACAACTATCCACCGAGGGTCACACACAAACAAACACATTCACAAACACAGCACGCAGACTACGTCTCCGGCAGACACATTCACACATGCACCACCATACAAACTCACAATCGAGGACCCTACAACACACACAAACACTCATGGTACTCTTCTTAAGGCATGCAAAATGGGCATCACCACATATTGCCACACACACACAAACACACACACACACAGACACACACACAAACATACCACTGACACAAGGTCCCCGGCAGAGGAATCCACATTCGCACCCCTAAAGCAAAGTCAAACAGGTGGTTCCCACAGCCCACACAGAATCAAAAAGACAAACAAACACCCATGATCTTTTTTCCTACAAGCACACACAATGAGATACAAACACACAATCAGACACACACACACAGTAGCTTTGCAACACACGCATCCACAATGGGCACTGCCAGAGCAAACTCACAAATGTGGTCCCACAGCACACACATACACAACAGACACACACAAAAACCACCGTCTTTTTCTTACAGGCATCCACATAGGACCATACACAAAGACACACATCACACACACTCACACAAACCATTTACACTAGTCTGCAGCAGAGGCGTCACACTTGGCACTGCCATTGCAAACTCAAAAATAAGATCCCCACAACACACACAAACACAACAAACACACATAAGCACCCATGGTCTTTTTCTTCTAGGTGTCCACCTAGGGCCTCACACACACACACACACACACACACACACACACACACACACACTAACTCACACAGGTCTACTGCAGAGGCTTCCACAAATGACCACGCCCTAAAAAACTCAAAAACATGGTTCACACAACACACTAGTACACAACAAAGACACACAAACTTACCCTCCTTTACTTATAGGCATACACCATGGGCCTCACACAAATACACACACACACACTCACACACACAGCACTCCCACGAGATTTCTGACAGAAGCGTCTACAATTGGACCCGCTCTAGCAAACTCACAAAGGTGGTCCCCACATCACACACATACAGAAACACACACAAACACCCATGGTCTTTTCCTTACAGGCATCCACATAGGGCATCACACACACACACACACACAAACACACTATATCAAAGACAGAGACATCCACTCATGGAATCGCCATAGCAAACTCAAAAACGTGGTCCGCACAACACACATGTACACAACAAAGACACAGAAACAGCCACGGGTTGCTCTTAGAGCACACACAATGAGTCTCACACAAACACACAGACACACAGTCAAGCAACCAACAAACACACTATATCAATGGAAGAGACATCCACACTTGACACTGCCATAGCAAAGTCACAAAGCTGGACCCCACAACACACACATACACAAACACACACAAACACCCCTGCTCTTTCTCTTATAGGCATGCACAAGGGACCACTCACACACACACACACACACACACACACACAGCACACACACACTGTGTCGGGCAGAGCTGTCCACACTTGAACACGTCCTGACACACTCACAAACCTCGTACCCACAACAATCAGGACCACACCAAGACACAGAAATTCATGTTCGTTTGCTTATACACATACACAACGGGCCTCACACACACACACACACCCTTCAACACACAACACACAACTAGATCAATGGCAGAGGCATCCACACATGGCAGTGCCATAACAAACTCAAAATGGTGGTCCCCACATCACACACATAGAAACAACCACACACAAACACCCATGGTCCTTTTCTGACAGACATCCACATAGGACCTCACACCCACACACACCCCCACATACACTCACACACAAAGAACTCACACAAGGTCCCTGGCAGGGCCATCCACACTTGGATGGACCCTACGAAACTCAAATACATGAACCCCACAGCATACACTTACAACACAAACACACACAAACACCCATGGTCTTTTTTTCACACTCATACACAATGGGCCTTACACAAACACACACACATACACTCCGACACACAGCACACACACTAGGTCCGTGGCAGAGGCACCCACATTTGGAAACGCCATAGAAATCTCACAGCCGTGGTCCCGACACACACATACACCACACACACACACAAATCCCATGATCTTTTTCTTATAGGCATACACAATGGTACGCCAAAACAGACACGCGCACACACACACACACACACACATACACACAGAAAGGGAAACATGCCACTCACACAAGGCATCGAGGAGAGTCATCCACACCAGGCCACACTCTCAAACTCGCAAATGTGTTCCCGACACCTCAAAATCACACAAAAAACAAACACACACAGGGTTTTTCTTGCTGGCATCCTCATAGTGTCACACAAACACACGCACACACCCACACTCACACACACACACACACACACACACACTGGGTGTGCGGGACAGTCATCCACGCTTCACACTGCCAGAAAAAGTCACAAATGTGGTCACCAGAACATTCAAAAACAAAACAAACACACACAAACACCCATCGCCTTTTTCTGAAAGGCATACACAATGGGCCTCACAAAGACACACACACACACACACACACACAGCACTCACACAAGGTCCCCAGCAGAGGAATCCACAATTGGCACTGCCACAGCAAACTCAGAAAGATGGTCAACACAACACACACACATACAACAAACACACAGAAACAACCATGGTCTTTTGGTTACAGGCATTCACAATGGGCATCACACAGACACAAAAACAAAAACATAGCACTCACACAAGGTATCTGGGTATGAAATCCATGCTTGGCACAGAACTTTCCATTCCCAAACATGTTCCCAACAACACAAAACTAAACAACAAATACACAGGGTTTTTTCTTACAAATATCCACCGAGGGTCACACACAAACAAACACATTCACAAACACAGCACGCAGACTACGTCTCCGGCAGACACATCCACACATGCACCACCATACAAACTCACAATCGATTACCCTACAACACACACAAACACTCATGGTACTCTTCTTAAGGCATGCAAAATGGGCATCACCACATATTGCCACACACACACACACACACACACACACACAAACATAGCACTGACACAAGGTCCCCGGCAGAGGAATCCACATTTGCACCCCTAAAGTAAAGTCAAACAGGTGGTTCCCACAGCCCACACAGAATCAAAAAGACAAACAAACACCCATGATCTTTTTTCCTACAAGCACACACAATGAGATACAAACACACAATCAGACACACACACACAGTAGCTTTGCAACACACGCATCCACAATGGGCACTGCCAGAGCAAACTCACAAATGTGGTCCCACAGCACACACATACACAGCAGACACACACAAAAACCACCGTCTTTTTCTTACAGGCATCCACATAGGACCATACACAAAGACACACATCACACACACTCACACAAACCATTTACACTAGTCTGCAGCAGAGGCGTCACACTTGGCACTGCCATTGCAAACTCAAAAATAAGATCCCCACAACACACACAAACACAACAAACACACAGAAGCACCCATGGTCTTTTTCTTCTAGGTGTCCACCTAGGGCCTCACACACACACACACACACACACACAGACACACAGACACATTAACTCACACAGGTCTACTGCAGAGGCTTCCACAAATGACCACGCGCTAAAAAACTCAAAACCATGGTCCACACAACACACTAGTACACAACAAAGACACACAAACTTACCCTCCTTTACTTATAGGCATACACCATGGGCCTCACACAAATACACACACACACACTCACACACACAGCACTCCCACGAGATTTCTGACAGAAGCGTCTACAATTGGACCCGCTCTAGCAAACTCACAAAGGTGGTCCCCACATCACACACATACAGAAACACACACAAACACCCATGGTCTTTCCTTACAGGCATCCACATAGGGCATCACACACACACACACACACACACACACACACACTATATCAAAGACAGAGACATCCACTCTTGGAATCGCCATAGCAAACTCAAAAACGTGGTCCGCACAACACACATGTACACAACAAAGACACAGAAACACCCACGGGTTGCTCTTACAGCACACACAATGAGTCTCACACAAACACACAGACACACAGTCAAGCAACCAACAAACACACTATATCAATGGAAGAGACATCCACACTTGACACTGCCATAGCAAAGTCACAAAGCTGGACCCCACAACACACACATACACAAACACACACAAACACCCCTGCTCTTTCTCTTATAGGCATGCACAACGGACCACATACACACACACACACACACACACACACTGTGTCGGGCAGAGCTGTCCACACTTGAACACGTCCTGACACACTCACAAACCTCGTACCCACAACAATCAGGACCACACCAAGACACAGAAATTCATGTTCGTTTGCTTATACACATACACAACGGGCCTCACAAACACACACACACACACCCTTCAACACACAACACACAACTAGATCAATGGCAGAGGCATCCACACTTGGCAGTGCCATAACAAACTCACAATGGTGGTCCCAACATCACACACATAGAAACAACCACACACAAACACCCATGGTCCTTTTCTGACAGACATCCACATAGGACCTAACACCCACACACACCCCCACATACACTCACACACAAAGAACACACACAAGGTCCCTGGCAGGGCCATCCACACTTGGATGGACCCTACCAAACTCAAATACATGAACCCCACAGCATACACTTACAAAACAAACACACACAAACACCCATGATCTTTTTTTCACACTCATACACAATGGGCCTCACACAAACACACACACATACACTCCGACACACAGCACACACACTAGGTCCGTGGCAGAGGCACCCACACTTGGAAACGCCATAGAAATCTCACAGCCGTGGTCCCGACAAACACATACACCACATACACACACACACACACAAATCCCATGATCTTTTTCTTATAGTCATACACAATGGTACGCCAAAACAGACACGCGCACACACACACACACACACACATACACACAGAAAGGGAAACGTGCCACTCACACAAGGCATCGAGGAGAGTCATCCACTCCAGGCCACACTCTCAAACTCGCAAATGTGTTCCCGACACCTCAAAATCACACAAAAAGCAAACACACACAGGGTTTTTCTTGCTTGCATCCTCATAGTGTCACACAAACACACGCACACACCCACACTCACACACTCACACACACACACACACACTGGGTGTGCGGGACACTCATCCACGCTTCACACTGCCAGAAAAAGTCACAAATGTGGTCACCAGAACATTCAAAAACAAAACAAACACACACAAACACCCTTCGCCTTTTTCTGAAAGGCATACACAATGGGCCTCGCAAAGACACACACACACACACACACACACACAGCACTCACACAAGGTCCCCAGCAGAGGAATCCACAATTGGCACTGCCACAGCAAACTCAGAAAGATGGTCAACACAACACACACACATACAACAAACACACAGAAACACCCATGGTCTTTTGGTTACAGGCATTCACAATGGGCATCACACAGACACAAAAACAAAAACATAGCACTCACACAAGGTATCTGGGTATGAAATCCATGCTTGGCACAGAACTTTCCATTCCCAAACATGTTCCCAACAACACAAAACTAAACAACAAATACACAGGGTTTTTTCTTACAAATATCCACCGAGGGTCACACACAAACACATTCACAAACACAGCACGCAGACTATGTCTCCGGCAGACACATCCACACATGCACCACCATACAAACTCACAATCGAACCCTACAACACACACAAACACTCATGGTACTCTTCTTAAGGCATGCAAAATGGGCATCACCACATATTGCCACACACACACACACACACACACACACACACAAACATACCACTGACACAAGGTCCCCGACAGAGGAATACACATTTGCACCCCTAAAGCAAAGTCAAACAGGTGGTTCCCACAGCCCACACAGAATCTAAAAGACAAACAAACACCCATGATCTTTTTTCCTACAAGCACACACAATGAGATACAAACACACAATCAGACACACACACACAGTAGCTTTGCAACACACGCATCCACAATGGGCACTGCCAGAGCAAACTCACAAATGTGGTCCTACAGCACACACATACACAACAGACACACACAAAAACCACCGTCTTTTTCTTACAGGCATCCACATAGGACCATACACAAAGAAACACATCACACACACTCACACAAACCATTTACACTAGTCTGCAGCAGAGGCGTCACACTTGGCACTGCCATTGCAAACTCAAAAATAAGATCCCCACAACACACACAAACACAACAAACACACATAAGCACCCATGGTCTTTTTCTTCTAGGTGTCCGCCTAGGGCCTCACACACACACACACACACACACACACACACACACAAACACACACACACAAACACACAGACACACTAACTCACACAGGTCTACTGCAGAGGCTTCCACAAATGACCACGCCCTAAAAAACTCAAAAACATGGTCCACACAACACACTAGTACACAACAAAGACACACAAACTTACCCTCCTTTACTTATAGGCATACACCATGGGCCTCACACAAATACACACACACACACTCACACACACAGCACTCCCACGAGATTTCTGACAGAAGCGTCTACAATTGGACCCGCTCTAGCAAACTCACAAAGGTGGTCCCCACATCACACACATACAGAAACACACACAAACACCCATGGTCTTTTCCTTACAGGCATCCACATAGGGCATCACACACACACACACACACACACACACACACACACACACACTATATCAAACACAGAGACATCCACTCTTGGAATCGCCATAGCAAACTCAAAAACGTGGTCCGCACAACACACATGTACACAACAAAGACACAGAAACACCCACGGGTTGCTCTTACAGCACACACAATGAGTCTCACACAAACACACAGACACACAGTCAAGCAACCAACAAACACACTATATCAATGGAAGAGACATCCACACTTGACACTGCCATAGCAAAGTCACAAAGCTGGACACCACAACACACACATACACAAACACACACAAACACCCCTGCTCTTTCTCTTATAGGCATGCACAACGGACCACACACACACACACACACACACACACACACTGTGTCGGGCAGAGCTGTCCACACTTGAACACGTCCTGACACACTCACAAACCTCGTACCCACAACAATCAGGACCACACCAAGACACAGAAATTAATGTTCGTTTGCTTATACACATACACAACGGGCCACACAAACACACACACACACACACCCTTCAACACACAACACACAACTAGATCAAAGGCAGAGGCATCCACACTTGGCAGTGCCATAACAAACTCACAATGGTGGTCCCCACATCACACACATAGAAACAACCACACACAAACACCCATGGTCCTTTTCTGACAGACATCTACATAGGACCTCACACCCACACACACCCCCACATACACTCACACACAAAGAACTCACACAAGGTCCCTGGCAGGGCCATCCACACTTGGATGGACCCTACCAAACTCAAATACATGAACCCCACAGCATACACTTACAACACAAACACACACAAACACCCATGGTCTTTTTTTCACACTCATACACAATGGGCCTCACACAAACACACACACATACACTCCGACACACAGCACACACACTAGGTCCGTGGGAGAGGCACCCACACTTGGAAACGCCATAGAAATCTCACAGCCGTGGTCCCGACACACACATACACCACATACACACACACACACACACAAATCCCATGATCTTTTTCTTATAGGCATGCTCAATGGTACGCCAAAACAGACACGCGCACACACACACACACACACATACACACAGAAAGGGAAACGTGCCACTCACACAAGGCATCGAGGAGAGTCATCCACACCAGGCCACACTCTCAAACTCGCAAATGTGTTCCCGACACCTCAAAATCACACAAAAAACAAACACACAAAGGGTTTTTCTTGCTGGCATCCTCATAGTGTCACACAAACACACGCACACACCCACACACTCACACACTCACACACACACACACACACACACTGGGTGTGCGGGACAGTCATCCACGCTTCACACTGCCAGAAAAAGTCAGAAATGTGGTCACCAGAACATTCAAAAACAAAACAAACACACACAAACACCCATCGCCTTTTTCTGAAAGGCATACACAATGAGCCTCGCAAAGACACACACACACACACACACACACACAGCACTCACACAAGGTCCCCAGCAGAGGAATCCACAATTGGCACTGCCACAGCAAACTCAGAAAGATGGTCAACACAACACACACACATACAACAAACACACAGAAACACCCATGGTCTTTTGGTTACAGGCATTCACAATGGGCATCACACAGACACAAAAACAAAAACATAGGACTCACACAAGGTATCTGGGTATGAAATCCATGCTTGGCACAGAACTTTCCATTCCCAAACATGTTCCCAACAACACAAAACTAAACAACAAATACACAGGGTTTTTTCTTACAAATATCCACCGAGGGTCACACACAAACAAACACATTCACAAACACAGCACGCAGACTACGTCTCCGGCAGACACATCCACACATGCACCACCATACAAACTCACAATCGATTACCCTACAACACACACAAACACTCATGGTACTCTTCTTAAGGCATGCAAAATGGGCATCACCACATATTGACACACACACACACACACACACACACACACACACACACAAACATAGCACTGACACAAGGTCCCCGACAGAGGAATCCACATTTGCACCCCTAAAGCAAAGTCAAACAGGTGGTTCCCACAGCCCACACAGAATCAAAAAGACAAACAAACACCCATGATCTTTTTTCCTACAAGCACACACAATGAGATACAAACACACAATCAGACACACACACACAGTAGCTTTGCAACACACGCATCCACAATGGGCACTGCCAGAGCAAACTCACAAATGTGGTCCCACAGCACACACATACACAACAGACACACACAAAAACCACCGTCTTTTTCTTACAGGCATCCACATAGGACCATACACAAAGACACACATCACACACACTCACACAAACCATTTACACTAGTCTGCAGCAGAGGCGTCACACTTGGCACTGCCATTGCAAACTCAAAAATAAGATCCCCACAACACACACAAACACAACAAACACACAGAAGCACCCATGGTCTTTTTCTTCTAGGTGTCCACCTAGGGCCTCACACACACACACACACACACACACACACACAGACACACTAACTCACACAGGTCTACTGCAGAGGCTTCCACAAATGACCACGCCCTAAAAAACTCAAAAACATGGTCCACACAACACACTAGTACACAACAAAGACACACAAACTTACCCTCCTTTACTTATAGGCATACACCATGGGCCTCACACAAATACACATACACACACTCACACACACAGCACTCCCACGAAATTTCTGACAGAAGCGTCTACAATTGGACCCGCTCTAGCAAACTCACAAATGTGGTCCCCACATCACACACATACAGAAACACACACAAACACCCATGGTCTTTTCCTTACAGGCATCCACATAGGGCATCACACACACACACACACACACACACACACAAACACACTATATCAAAGACAGAGACATCCACTCTTGGAATCGCCATAGCAAACTCAAAAACGTGGTCCGCACAACACACATTTACACAACAAAGACACAGAAACAGCCACGGGTTGCTCTTAGAGCACACACAATGAGTCTCACACAAACACACAGACACACAGTCAAGCAACCAACAAACACACTATATCAATGGAAGAGACATCCACACTTGACACTGCCATAGCAAAGTCACAAAGCTGGACCCCACAATACACACATACACAAACACACACAAACACCCCAGCTCTTTCTCTCATAGGCATGCACAAGGGACCACACACACACACACACACACACAGCACTCACACACTGTGTCGGGCAGAGCTGTCCACACTTGAACACGTCCTGACACACTCACAAACCTCGTACCCACAACAATCAGGACCACACCAAGACAGAGAAATTCAAGTTCATTTGCTTATACACATACACAACGGGCCTCACAAACACACACACACACACCCTTCAACACACAACACACAACTAGATCAATGGCAGAGGCATCCACACTTGGCAGTGCCATAACAAACTCACAATGGTGGTCCCCACATCACACACATAGAAACAACCACACACAAACACCCATGGTCCTTTTCTGACAGACATCCACATAGGACCTCACACCCACACACACCTCCACATACACTCACACACAAAGAACTCACACAAGGTCCCTGGCAGGGCCATCCACACTTGGATGGACCCTACCAAACTCAAATACATGAACCCCACAGCATACACTTACAACACAAACACACACAAACACCCATGGTCTTTTTTTCACACTCATACACAATGGGCCTCACACAAACACACACACATACACTCCGACACACAGCACACACACTAGGTCCGTGGCAGAGGCACCCACACTTGGAAACGCCATAGAAATCTCGCAGCCATGGTCCCGACACACGTACACCACATACACACACACACACACAAATCCCATGATCTTTTTCTTATAGGCATACACAATGGTACGCCAAAACAGACACGCGCACACACACACACACACACACACAGAAAGGGAAACATGCCACTCACACAAGGCATCGAGGACAGTCATCCACACCAGGCCACACTCTCAAACTCGCAAATGTGTTCCCGACACCTCAAAATCACACAAAAAACAAACACACACAGGGTTTTTCTTGCTGGCATCCTCATAGTGTCACACAAACACACGCACACACCCACACTCACACACACACACACACACACACACACTGGGTGTGCGGGACACTCATCCACGCTTCACACTGCCAGAAAAAGTCACAAATGTGGTCACCAGAACATTCAAAAACAAAACAAACACACACAAACACCCATCGCCTTTTTCTGAAAGGCATACACAATGGGATTCGCAAACACACACACACACACACACACACAGCACTCACACAAGGTCCCCAGCAGAGGAATCCACAATTGGCACTGCTACAGCAATCTCAGAAAGATGGTCAACACAACACACACACATACAACCAACACACAGAAACACCCATGGTCTTTTGGTTACAGGCATTCACAATGGGCATCACACAGACACAAAAACCAAAACATAGCACTCACACAAGGTATCTGGGTATGAAATCCATGCTTCACACAGAACTTTCCATTCCCAATCATGGTCCCAACAACACAAAACTAAACAACAAATACACAGGGTTTTTTCTTACAAATATCCACCGAGGGTCACACACAAACAAACACATTCACAAACACAGCACGCAGACTACGTCTCCGGCAGACACATCCATACATGCACCACCATACAAACTCACAATTGATTACCCTACAACAAACACAAACACTCATGGTACTCTTCTTAAGGCATACAAAATGGGCATCACCACATATTGCCACACACACACACACACACACACACACACACACACACAAACATACCACTGACACAAGGTCCCCGACAGAGGAATCCACATTTGCACCCCTAAAGCAAAGTCAAACAGGTGGTTCCCACAGCCCACACAGAATCAAAAAGACAAACAAACACCCATGATCTTTTTTCCTACAAGCACACACAATGAGATACAAACACACAATCAGACACACACACACAGTAGCTTTGCAACACACGCATCCACAATGGGCACTGCCAGAGCAAACTCACAAATGTGGTCCCACAGCACACACATACAAAACACACACACACAAAAACCACCGTCTTTTTCTTACAGGCATCCACATAGGACCATACACAAAGACACACATCACACACACTCACACAAACCATTTACACTAGTCTGCAGCAGAGGCGTCACACTTGGCACTGCCATTGCAAACTCAAAAATAAGATCCCCACAACACACACAAACACAACAAACACACAGAAGCACCCATGGTCTTTTTCTTCTAGGTGTCCACCTAGGGCCTCACACACACACACACACACACACACACACACACACACACACACTAACTCACACAGGTCTACTGCAGAGGCTTCCACAAATGACCACGCCCTAAAAAACTCAAAAACATGGTCCACACAACACACTAGTACACAACAAAGACACACAAACTTACCCTCCTTTACTTATAGGCATACACCATGGGCCTCACACAAATACACACACACACACTCACACACACAGCACTCCCACGAGATTTCTGACAGAAGCGTCTACAATTGGACCCGCTCTAGCAAACTCACAAAGGTGGTCCCCACATCACACACATACAGAAACACACACAAACACCCATGGTCTTTTCCTTACAGGCATCCACATAGGGCATCACACACACACACACACACACACACACACACACACTATATCAAAGACAGAGACATCCACTCTTGGAATCGCCATAGCAAACTCAAAAACGTGGTCCGCACAACACACATGTACACAACAAAGACACAGAAACACCCACGGCTTGCTCTTAGAGCACACACAATGAGTCTCACACAAACACACAGACACACAGTCAAGCAACCAACAAACACACTATATCAATGGAAGAGACATCCACACTTGACACTGCCATAGCAAAGTCACAAAGCTGGACCCCACAACACACACATACACAAACACACACAAACACCCCTGCTCTTTCTCTTATAGGCATGCACAAGGGACCACACACACACACACACACACACACACACAGCACTCACACACTGTGTCGGGCAGAGCTGTCCACACATGAACACGTCCTGACACACTCACAAACCTCGTACCCACAACAATCAGGACCACACCAAGACACAGAAATTCATGTTCGTTTGCTTATACACATACACAACGGGCCTCACACACACACACACGCACACACTTCAACACACAACACACAACTAGATCAATGGCAGAGGCATCCACACTTGGCAGTGCCATAACAAACTCACAATGGTGGTCCCCACATCACACACATAGAAACAACCACACACAAACACCCATGGTCCTTTTCTGACAGACATCCACATAGGACCTCACACCCACACACACCCCCACATACACTCACACACAAAGAACTCACACAAGGTCCCTGGCAGGGCCATCCACACTTGGATGGACCCTACCAAACTCAAATACATGAACCCCACAGCATACACTTACAACACAAACACACACAAACACCCATGGTCTTTTTTTCACACTCATACACAATGGGCCTCACACAAACACACACACATACACTCCGACACACAGCACACACACTAGGTCCGTGGCAGAGGCACCCACACTTGGAAACGCCATAGAAATCTCACAGCCGTGGTCCCGACAAACACATACACCACATACACACACACACACACAAATCCCATGATCTTTTTCTTATAGGCATACACAATGGTACGCCAAAACAGACACGCGCACACACACACACACACACACACACATACACACAGAAAGGGAAACGTGCCACTCACACAAGGCATCGAGGAGAGTCATCCACACCAGGCCACACTCTCAAACTCGCAAATGTGTTCCCGACACCTCAAAATCACACAAAAAGCAAACACACACAGGGTTTTTCTTGCTTGCATCCTCATAGTGTCACACAAACACACGCACACACCCACACTCACACACTCACACACACACACACACACACACTGGGTGTGCGGGACACTCATCCACGCTTCACACTGCCAGAAAAAGTCACAAATGTGGTCACCAGAACATTCAAAAACAAAACAAACACACACAAACACCCATCGCCTTTTTCTGAAAGGCATACACAATGGGCCTCGCAAAGACACACACACACACACACACACAGCACTCACACAAGGTCCCCAGCAGAGGAATCCACAATTGGCACTGCCACAGCAAACTCAGAAAGATGGTCAACACAACACACACACATACAACAAACACACACAAACACCCATGGTCTTTTGGTTACAGGCATTCACAATGGGCATGACACAGACACAAAAACAAAAACATAGCACTCACACAAGGTATCTGGGTATGAAATCCATGCTTGGCACAGAACTTTCCATTCCCAAACATGTTCCCAACAACACAAAACTAAACAACAAATACACACGGTTTTTTCTTACAAATATCCACCGAGGGTCACACACAAACAAACACATTCACAAACACAGCACGCAGACTACGTCTCCGGCAGACACATCCACACATGCACCACCATACAAACTCACAATCGATTACCCTACAACACACACAAACACTCATGGTACTCTTCTTAAGGCATGCAAAATGGGCATCACCACATATTGCCACACACACACACACACACACACACAAACATACCACTGACACAAGGTCCCCGACAGAGGAATCCACATTTGCACCCCTAAAGCAAAGTCAAACAGGTGGTTCCCACAGCCCACACAGAATCTAAAAGACAAACAAACACCCATGATCTTTTTTCCTACAAGCACACACAATGAGATACAAACACACAATCAGACACACACACACAGTAGCTTTGCAACACACGCATCCACAATGGGCACTGCCAGAGCAAACTCACAAATGTGGTCCCACAGCACACACATACACAACAGACACACACAAAAACCACCGTCTTTTTCTTACAGGCATCCACATAGGACCATACACAAAGACACACATCACACACACTCACACAAACCATTTACACTAGTCTGCAGCAGAGGCGTCACACTTGGCACTGCCATTGCAAACTCAAAAATAAGATCCCCACAACACACACAAACACAACAAACACACATAAGCACCCATGGTCTTTTTCTTCTAGGTGTCCGCCTAGGGCCTCACACACACACACACACACACACACACACACACACAGACACACTAACTCACACAGGTCTACTGCAGAGGCTTCCACAAATGACCACGCCCTAAAAAACTCAAAAACATGGTCCACACAACACACTAGTACACAACAAAGACACACAAACTTACCCTCCTTTACTTATAGGCATACAACATGGACCTCACACAAATACACACACACACACTCACACACACAGCACTCCCACGAGATTTCTGACAGAAGCGTCTACAATTGGACCCGCTCTAGCAAACTCACAAAGGTGGTCCCCACATCACACACATACAGAAACACACACAAACACCCATGGTCTTTTCCTTATAGACATCCACACAGGGCATAACACACACAGACACACACACACACACACACACACTATATCAAAGACAGAGACATCCACTCTTGGAATCGCCATAGCAAACTCAAAAACGTGGTCCGCACAACACACATGTACACAACAAAGACACAGAAACACCCACGGGTTGCTCTTACAGCACACACAATGAGTCTCACACAAACACACAGACACACAGTCAAGCACCAACAAACACACTATATCAATGGAAGAGACATCCACACTTGACACTGCCATAGCAAAGTCACAAAGCTGGACCCCACAACACACACATACACAAACACACACAAACACCCCTGCTCTTTCTCTTATAGGCATGCACAACGGACCACACACACACACACACACACACACACACACTGTGTCGGGCAGAGCTGTCCACACTTGAACACGTCCTGACACACTCACAAACCTCGTACCCACAACAATCAGGACCACACCAAGACACAGAAATTCATGTTCGTTTGCTTATACACATACACAACGGGCCTCACAAACACACACACACACACCCTTCAACACACAACACACAACTAGATCAATGGCAGAGGCATCCACACTTGGCAGTGCCATAACAAACTCACAATGGTGGTCCCCACATCACACACATAGAAACAACCACACACAAACACCCATGGTCCTTTTCTGACAGACATCCACATAGGACCTCACACCCACACACACCCCCACATACACTCACACACAAAGAACTCACACAAGGTCCCTGGCAGGGCCATCCACACTTGGATGGACCCTACCAAACTCAAATACATGAACCCCACAGCATACACTTACAACACAAACACACACAAACACCCATGGTCTTTTTTTCACACTCATACACAATGGGCCTCACACAAACACACACACATACACTCCGACACACAGCACACACACTAGGTCCGTGGCAGAGGCACACACACTTGGAAACGCCATAGAAATCTCACAGCCGTGGTCCTGACAAACACATACACCACATACACACACACACACACACAAATCCCATGATCTTTTTCTTATAGGCATACACAATGGTACGCCACAACAGACACGTGCGCACACACACACACACACACACACACACAATGGGTGTGCGGGACACTCATCCACGCTTCACACTGCCAGAAAAAGTCACAAATGTGGTCACCAGAACATTCAAAAACAAAACAAACACACACAAACACCATCGCCTTTTTTCTGAAAGGCATACACAATGGGCCTCGCAAAGACACACACACACACACACACAGCACTCACACAAGGTCCCCAGCAGAGGAATCCACAATTGGCACTGCCACAGCAAACTGAGAAAGATGGTCAACACAACACACACACATACAACAAACACACAGAAACACCCATGGTCTTTTGGTTACAGGCATTCACAATGGGCATCACACAGACACAAAAACAAAAACATTGCACTCACACAAGGTATCTGGGTATGAAATCCATGCTTGGCACAGAACTTTCCATTCCCAAACATGTTTCCAACAACACAAAACTAAACAACAAATACACAGGGTTTTTTCTTACAAATATCCACCGAGGGTCACACACAAACAAACACATTCACAAACACAGCACGCAGACTACGTCTCCGGCAGACACATCCACACATGCACCACCATACAAACTCACAATCGATTACCCTACAACACACACAAACACTCATGGTACTCTTCTTAAGGCATGCAAAATGGGCATCACCACATATTGCCACACACACACACACACACACACACACAAACATACCACTGACACAAGGTCCCCGACAGAGGAATCCACATTTGCACCCCTAAAGCAAAGTCAAACAGGTGGTTCCCACAGCCCACACAGAATCAAAAAGACAAACAAACACCCATGATCTTTTTTCCTACAAGCACACACAATGAGATACAAACACACAATCAGACACACACACACAGTAGCTTTGCAACACACGCATCCACAATGGGCACTGCCAGAGTAAACTCACAAATGTGGTCCCACAGCACACACATACACAACAGACACACACAAAAACCACCGTCTTTTTCTTACAGGCATCCACATAGGACCATACACAAAGACACACATCACACACACTCACACAAACCATTTACACTAGTCTGCAGCAGAGGCGTCACACTTGGCACTGCCATTGCAAACTCAAAAATAAGATCCCCACAACACACACAAACACAACAAACACACAGAAGCACCCATGGTCTTTTTCTTCTAGGTGTCCACCTAGGGCCTCACACACACACACACACACACACACACACAGACACACTAACTCACACAGGTCTACTGCAGAGGCTTCCACAAATGACCACGCCCTAAAAAACTCAAAAACATGGTCCACACAACACACTAGTACACAACAAAGACACACAAACTTACCCTCCTTTACTTATAGGCATACACCATGGGCCTCACACAAATACACATACACACACTCACACACACAGCACTCCCACGAAATTTCTGACAGAAGCGTCTATAATTGGACCCGCTCTAGCAAACTCACAAAGGTGGTCCCCACATCACACACATACAGAAACACACACAAACACCCATGGTCTTTCCCTTACAGGCATCCACATAGGGCATCACACACACACACACACACACACACACACACACAAACACACAATATCAAAGACAGAGACATCCACTCTTGGAATCGCCATAGCAAACTCAAAAACGTGGTCCGCACAACACACATGTACACAACAAAGACACAGAAACACCCACGGGTTGCTCTTACAGCACACACAATGAGTCTCACACAAACACACAGACACACAGTCAAGCAACTAACAAACACACTATATCAATGGAAGAGACATCCACACTTGACACTGCCATAGCAAAGTCACAAAGCTGGACCCCACAACACACACATACACAAACACACACAAAAACCCCTGCTCTTTCTCTTATAGGCATGCACAAGGGACCACACACACACACACACACACACACACACACTGTGTCGGGCAGAGCTGTCCACACTTGAACACGTCCTGACACACTCACAAACCTCGTACCCACAACAATCAGGACCACACCAAGACACAGAAATTAATGTTCGTTTGCTTATACAAATACACAACGGGCCACACAAACACACACACACACACCCTTCAACACACAACACACAACTAGATCAATGGCAGAGGCATCCACACTTGGCAGTGCCATAACAAACTCACAATGGTGGTCCCCACATCACACACATAGAAACAACCACACACAAACACCCATGGTCCTTTTCTGACAGACATCCACATAGGACCTCACACCCACACACAACCCCACATACACTCACACACAAAGAACTCACACAAGGTCCCTGGCAGGGCCATCCACACTTGGATGGACCCTACCAAACTCAAATACATGAACCCCACAGCATACACTTACAACACAAACACACACAAACACCCATGGTCTTTTTTTCACACTCATACACAATGGGCCTCACACAAACACACACACATACACTCCGACACACAGCACACACACTAGGTCCGTGGCAGAGGCACCCACACTTGGAAACACCATAGAAATCTCACAGCCGTGGTCCCGACACACACATACACCACATACACACACACACACACACAAATCCCATGATCTTTTTCTTATAGGCATACACAATGGTACGCCAAAACAGACACGCGCACACACACACACACACACACATACACACAGAAAGGGAAACGTGCCACTCACACAAGGCATCGAGGAGAGTCATCCACACCAGGCCACACTCTCAAACTCGCAAATGTGTTCCCGACACCTCAAAATCACACAAAAAACAAACACACACAGGGTTTTTCTTGCTGGCATCCTCATAGTGTCACACAAACACACGCACACACCCACACTCACACACTCACACACACACACACACACACACACACACTGGGTGTGCGGGACAGTCATCCACGCTTCACACTGCCAGAAAAAGTCACAAATGTGGTCACCAGAACATTCAAAAACAAAACAAACACACACAAACACCCATCGCCTTTTTCTGAAAGGCATACACATTGGGCCTCGCAAAGACACACACACACACACACACACACACACACAGCACTCACACAAGGTCCCCAGCAGAGGAATCCACAATTGGCACTGCCACAGCAAACTCAGAAAGATGGTCAACACAACACACACACATACAACAAACACACACAAACACCCATGGTCTTTTGGTTACAGGCATTCACAATGGGCATCACACAGACACAAAAACAAAAACATAGCACTCACACAAGGTATCTGGGTATGAAATCCATGCTTGGCACAGAACTTTCCATTCCCAAACATGTTCCCAACAACACAAAACTAAACAACAAATACACACGGTTTTTTCTTACAAATATCCACCGAGGGTCACACACAAACAAACACATTCACAAACACAGCACGCAGACTACGTCTCCGGCAGACACATCCACACATGCACCACCATACAAACTCACAATCGATTACCCTACAACACACACAAACACTCATGGTACTCTTCTTAAGGCATGCAAAATGGGCATCACCACATATTGCCACACACACACACACACACACACACACACACAAACATACCACTGACACAAGGTCCCCGACAGAGGAATCCACATTTGCACCCCTAAAGCAAAGTCAAACAGGTGGTTCCCACAGCCCACACAGAATCTAAAAGACAAACAAACACCCATGATCTTTTTTCCTACAAGCACACACAATGAGATACAAACACACAATCAGACACACACACACAGTAGCTTTGCAACACACCCATCCACAATGGGCACTGCCAGAGCAAACTCACAAATGTGGTCCCACAGCACACACATACACAACAGACACACACAAAAACCACCGTCTTTTTCTTACAGGCATCCACATAGGACCATACACAAAGACACACATCACACACACTCACACAAACCATTTACACTAGTCTGCAGCAGAGGCGTCACACTTGGCACTGCCATTGCAAACTCAAAAATAAGATCCCCACAACACACACAAACACAACAAACACACAGAAGCACCCATGGTCTTTTTCTTCTAGGTGTCCACCTAGGGCCTCACACACACACACACACACACACACACACAGACACACTAACTCACACAGGTCTACTGCAGAGGCTTCCACAAATGACCACGCCCTAAAAAACTCAAAAACATGGTCCACACAACACACTAGTACACAACAAAGACACACAAACTTACCCTCCTTTACTTATAGGCATACACCATGGGCCTCACACAAATACACATACACACACTCACACACACAGCACTCCCACGAAATTTCTGACAGAAGCGTCTACAATTGGACCCGCTCTAGCAAACTCACAAATGTGGTCCCCACATCACACACATACAGAAACACACACAAACACCCATGGTCTTTTCCTTACAGGCATCCACATAGGGCATCACACACACACACACACACACACACACAGACACACACACACACTATATCAAAGACAGAGACATCCACTCTTGGAATCGCCATAGCAAACTCAAAAACGTGGTCCGCACAACACACATGTACACAACGAAGACACAGAAACACCCACGGGTTGCTCTTAGAGCACACACAATGAGTCTCACACAAACACACAGACACACAGTCAAGCAACCAACAAACACACTATATCAATGGAAGAGACATCCACACTTGACACTGCCATAGCAAAGTCACAAAGCTGGACCCCACAACACACACATACACAAACACACACAAACACCCCTGCTCTTTCTCTTATAGGCATGCACAAGGGACCACACACACACACACACACACACAGCACTCACACACTGTGTCGGGCAGAGGTGTCCACACTTGAACACGTCCTGACACACTCACAAACCTCGTACCCACAACAATCAGGACCACACCGAGACACAGAAATTCATGTTCGTTTGCTTATACACATACACAACGGGCCTCACAAAGACACACACACACACACACACACTTCAACACACAACACACAACTAGATCAATGGCAGAGGCATCCACACTTGGCAGTGCCATAACAAACTCACAATGGTGGTCCCCACATCACACACATAGAAACAACCACACACAAACACCCATGGTCCTTTTCTGACAGACATCCACATAGGACCTCACACCCACACACAACCCCACATACACTCACACACAAAGAACTCACACAAGGTCCCTGGCAGGGCCATCCACACTTGGATGGACCCTACCAAACTCAAATACATGAACCCCACAGCATACACTTACAACACAAACACACACAAACACCCATGGTCTTTTTTTCACACTCATACACAATGGGCCTCACACAAACACACACACATACACTCCGACACACAGCACACACACTAGGTCCGTGGCAGAGGCACCCACACTTGGAAACACCATAGAAATCTCACAGCCGTGGTCCCGACACACACATACACCACATACACACACACACACACACAAATCCCATGATCTTTTTCTTATAGGCATACACAATGGTACGCCAAAACAGACACGCGCACACACACACACACACACACATACACACAGAAAGGGAAACGTGCCACTCACACAAGGCATCGAGGAGAGTCATCCACACCAGGCCACACTCTCAAACTCGCAAATGTGTTCCCGACACCTCAAAATCACACAAAAAACAAACACACACAGGGTTTTTCTTGCTGGCATCCTCATAGTGTCACACAAACACACGCACACACCCACACTCACACACTCACACACACACACACACACACACACACACTGGGTGTGCGGGACAGTCATCCACGCTTCACACTGCCAGAAAAAGTCACAAATGTGGTCACCAGAACATTCAAAAACAAAACAAACACACACAAACACCCATCGCCTTTTTCTGAAAGGCATACACATTGGGCCTCGCAAAGACACACACACACACACACACACACACACACAGCACTCACACAAGGTCCCCAGCAGAGGAATCCACAATTGGCACTGCCACAGCAAACTCAGAAAGATGGTCAACACAACACACACACATACAACAAACACACACAAACACCCATGGTCTTTTGGTTACAGGCATTCACAATGGGCATCACACAGACACAAAAACAAAAACATAGCACTCACACAAGGTATCTGGGTATGAAATCCATGCTTGGCACAGAACTTTCCATTCCCAAACATGTTCCCAACAACACAAAACTAAACAACAAATACACACGGTTTTTTCTTACAAATATCCACCGAGGGTCACACACAAACAAACACATTCACAAACACAGCACGCAGACTACGTCTCCGGCAGACACATCCACACATGCACCACCATACAAACTCACAATCGATTACCCTACAACACACACAAACACTCATGGTACTCTTCTTAAGGCATGCAAAATGGGCATCACCACATATTGCCACACACACACACACACACACACACACACACAAACATACCACTGACACAAGGTCCCCGACAGAGGAATCCACATTTGCACCCCTAAAGCAAAGTCAAACAGGTGGTTCCCACAGCCCACACAGAATCTAAAAGACAAACAAACACCCATGATCTTTTTTCCTACAAGCACACACAATGAGATACAAACACACAATCAGACACACACACACAGTAGCTTTGCAACACACCCATCCACAATGGGCACTGCCAGAGCAAACTCACAAATGTGGTCCCACAGCACACACATACACAACAGACACACACAAAAACCACCGTCTTTTTCTTACAGGCATCCACATAGGACCATACACAAAGACACACATCACACACACTCACACAAACCATTTACACTAGTCTGCAGCAGAGGCGTCACACTTGGCACTGCCATTGCAAACTCAAAAATAAGATCCCCACAACACACACAAACACAACAAACACACAGAAGCACCCATGGTCTTTTTCTTCTAGGTGTCCACCTAGGGCCTCACACACACACACACACACACACACACACAGACACACTAACTCACACAGGTCTACTGCAGAGGCTTCCACAAATGACCACGCCCTAAAAAACTCAAAAACATGGTCCACACAACACACTAGTACACAACAAAGACACACAAACTTACCCTCCTTTACTTATAGGCATACACCATGGGCCTCACACAAATACACATACACACACTCACACACACAGCACTCCCACGAAATTTCTGACAGAAGCGTCTACAATTGGACCCGCTCTAGCAAACTCACAAATGTGGTCCCCACATCACACACATACAGAAACACACACAAACACCCATGGTCTTTTCCTTACAGGCATCCACATAGGGCATCACACACACACACACACACACACACAGACACACACACACACTATATCAAAGACAGAGACATCCACTCTTGGAATCGCCATAGCAAACTCAAAAACGTGGTCCGCACAACACACATGTACACAACAAAGACACAGAAACACCCACGGGTTGCTCTTAGAGCACACACAATGAGTCTCACACAAACACACAGACACACAGTCAAGCAACCAACAAACACACTATATCAATGGAAGAGACATCCACACTTGACACTGCCATAGCAAAGTCACAAAGCTGGACCCCACAACACACACATACACAAACACACACAAACACCCCTGCTCTTTCTCTTATAGGCATGCACAAGGGACCACACACACACACACACACACACAGCACTCACACACTGTGTCGGGCAGAGGTGTCCACACTTGAACACGTCCTGACACACTCACAAACCTCGTACCCACAACAATCAGGACCACACCGAGACACAGAAATTCATGTTCGTTTGCTTATACACATACACAACGGGCCTCACAAAGACACACACACACACACACACACTTCAACACACAACACACAACTAGATCAATGGCAGAGGCATCCACACTTGGCAGTGCCATAACAAACTCACAATGGTGGTCCCCACATCACACACATAGAAACAACCACACACAAACACCCATGGTCCTTTTCTGACAGACATCCACATAGGACCTCACACCCACACACACCCCCACATACACTCACACACAAAGAACTCACACAAGGTCCCTGGCAGGGCCATCCACACTTGGATGGACCCTACGAAACTCAAATACATCAACCCCACAGCATACACTTACAACACAAACACACACAAACACCCATGGTCTTTTTTTCACACTCATACACAATGGGCCTCACACAAACACACACACATACACTCCGACACACAGCACACACACTAGGTCCGTGGCAGAGGCACCCACACTTGGAAACGCCATAGAAATCTCACAGCCGTGGTCCCGACACACACATACACCACACACACACACACACAAATCCCATGATCTTTTTCTTATAGGCATACACAATGGTACGCCAAAACAGAAACGCGCACACACACACACACACACACACGCACACACACATAGAAAGGGAAACATGCCACTCACACAAGGCATCGAGGAGAGTCATCCACACCAGGCCACACTCTCAAACTCGCAAATGTGTCCCAGACACCACAAAATCACACAAAAAACAAACACACACAGGGTTTTTCTTGCTGGATCCTCATAGTGTCACACAAACACACGCACACACCCACACTCACACACTCACACACACACACACACACTGGGTGTGCGGGACACTCATCCACGCTTCACACTGCCAGAAAAAGTCACAAATGTGGTCACCAGAACATTCAAAAACAAAACAAACACACACAGACACCCATCGCTGTTTTCTGAAAGGCATAAACAATGGGAATCACCAAGACACACACACACACACACACACACACACACACAGCACTCACACAAGGTCCCCAGCAGAGGCATCCACAATTGGCACTGCCGTAGCAAACTCAGAAAGATGGTCAATACAACACACACACATACAACAAACACACACAAACACCCATGGTCTTTTTGTTACAGGCATTCACAATGGGCATCACACACACACAAAAACAAAAACATAGCACTCACACAAGGTATCTGGGTATGAAATCCATGCTTGGCACAGAACTTTCCATTCCCAAACATGTTCCCAACAACACAAAAGTAAACAACAAATACACACGGTTTTTTCTTACAAATATCCACCGAGGGTCACACACAAACAAACACATTCACAAACACAGCACGCAGACTACGTCTCCGGCAGACACATCCACACATGCACCACCATACAAACTCACAATCGATTACCCTACAACACACACAAACACTCATGGTACTCTTCTTAAGGCATGCAAAATGGGCATCACCACATATTGCCACACACACACACACACACACAAACATACCACTGACACAAGGTCCCCGACAGAGGAATCCACATTTGCACCCCTAAAGCAAAGTCAAACAGGTGGTTCCCACAGCCCACACAGAATCAAAAAGACAAACAAACACCCATGATCTTTTTTCCTACAAGCACACACAATGAGATATAAACACACAATCAGACACACACACACAGTAGCTTTGCAACACACGCATCCACAATGGGCACTGCCAGAGCAAACTCACAAATGTGGTCCCACAGCACACACATACACAACAGACACACACAAAAACCACCGTCTTTTTCTTACAGGCATCCACATAGGACCATACACAAAGACACACATCACACACACTCACACACACCATTTACACTAGTCAGGAGCAGAGGCGTCACACTTGGCACTGCCATTGCAAACTCAAAAATAAGATCCCCACAACACACACAAACACAACAAACACACATAAGCACCCATGGTCTTTTTCTTCTAGGTGTCCACCTAGGGCCTCACACACACACACACACACACACACACACACACACACACACACTAACTCACACAGGTCTACTGCAGAGGCTTCCACAAATGACCACGCCCTAAAAAACTCAAAAACATGGTCCACACAACACACTAGTACACAACAAAGACACACAAACTTACCCTCCTTTACTTATAGGCATACACCATGGGCCTCACACAAATACACACACACACACTCACACACACAGCACTCCCACGAGATTTCTGACAGAAGCGTCTACAATTGGACCCGCTCTAGCAAACTCACAAAGGTGGTCCCCACATCACACACATACAGAAACACACACAAACACCCATGGTCTTTTCCTTACAGACATCCACATAGGGCATCACACACACACACACACACACACACACACACACTATATCAAAGACAGAGACATCCGCTCTTGGAATCGCCATAGCAAACTCAAAAACGTGGTCCGCACAACACACATGTACACAACAAAGACACAGAAACACCCACGGGTTGCTCTTAGAGCACACACAATGAGTCTCACACAAACACACAGACACACAGTCAAGCAACCAACAAACACACTATATCAATGGAAGAGACAACCACACTTGACACTGCCATAGCAAAGTCACAAAGCTGGACCCCACAACACACACATTCACAAACACACACAAACACCCCTGCTCTTTCTCTTATAGGCATGCACAAGAGACCACACACACACACACACACACACAGCACTCACACACTGTGTCGGGCAGAGCTGTCCACACTTGAACACGTCCTGACAGGCTCACAAACCTCGTACCCACAACAATCAGGACCACACCAAGACACAGAAATTCATGTTCGTTTGCTTATACACATACACAACCGGCCTCACAAACACACACACACACACACACACACTTCAACACACAACACACAACTAGATCAATGGCAGAGGCATCCACACTTGGCAGTGCCATAACAAACTCACAATGGTGGTCCCCACATCACACACATAGAAACAACCACACACAAACACCCATGGTCCTTTTCTGACAGACATCCACATAGGACCTCACACCCACACACACCCCCACATACACTCACACACAAAGAACTCACACAAGGTCCCTGGCAGGGCCATCCACACTTGGATGGACCCTACCAAACTCAAATACATGAACCCCACAGCATACACTTACAACACAAACACACACAAACACCCATTGTCTTTTTTTCACACTCATACACAATGGGCCTCACACAAACACACACACATACACTCCGACACACAGCACACACACTAGGTCCGTGGCAGAGGTACCCACAATTGGAAACGCCATAGAAATCTCACAGCCGTGGTCCCGACACACACATACACTACACACACACACACACACACACACACACACAAATCCCATAATCTTTTTCTTATAGGCATACACAATGGTACGCCAAAACAGACACACGCACACACCCACACTCACACACTCACACACACACACACACACACTGGGTGTGCGGGACAGTCATCCACGCTTCACACTGCCAGAAAAAGTCACAAATGTGGTCACCAGAACATTCAAAAACAAAACAAACACACACAAACACCCATCGCCTTTTTCTGAAAGGCATACACAATGGGCCTCGCAAGGACACACACACACACACACACACACACAGCACTCACAGAAGGTCCCCAGCAGAGGCATCCACAATTGGCACTGCCGTAGTAAACTCAGAAAGATTGCCAACACAACACACACACATACAACAAACACACACAAACACCCATGGTCTTTTTGTTACAGGCATTCACAATGGGCATCACACACACACAAAAACCAAAACATAGCACTCACACAAGGTATCTGGGTATGAAATCCATGCTTGGCAAGAACTTTCCATTCCCAAACATGTTCCCAACAACACAAAACTAAACAACAAATACACAGGGTTTTTTCTTACAAATGTCCACCGAGGGTCACACACAAACAAACACATTCACAAACACAGCACGCAGACTACGTCTCCGGCAGACACATCCACACATGCACCACCATACAAACTCACAATCGATTACCCTACAACACACACAAACACTCATGGTACTCTTCTTAAGGCATGCAAAATGGGCATCACCACATATTGCCACACACACACACACACACACACACACACACAAACATAGCACTGACACAAGGTCCCCGGCAGAGGAATCCACATTTGCACCCCTAAAGCAAAGTCAAACAGGTGGTTCCCACAGCCCACACAGAATCAAAAAGACAAACAAACACCCATGATCTTTTTTCCTACAAGCACACACAATGAGATACAAACACACAATCAGACACACACACACAGTAGCTTTGCAACACACGCATCCACAATGGGCACTGCCAGAGCAAACTCACAAATGTGGTCCCACAGCACACACATACACAACAGACACACACAAAAACCACCGTCTTTTTCTTACAGGCATCCACATAGGACCATACACAAAGACACACATCACACACACTCACACAAACCATTTACACTAGTCTGCAGCAGAGGCGTCACACTTGGCACTGCCATTGCAAACTCAAAAATAAGATCCCCACAACACACACAAACACAACAAACACACAGAAGCACCCATGGTCTTTTTCTTCTAGGTGTCCACCTAGGGCCTCACACACACACACACACACACACACACACAGACACACTAACTCACACAGGTCTACTGCAGAGGCTTCCACAAATGACCACGCCCTAAAAAACTCAAAAACATGGTCCACACAACACACTAGTACACAACAAAGACACACAAACTTACCCTCCTTTACTTATAGGCATACACCATGGGCCTCACACAAATACACACACACACACTCACACACACAGCACTCCCACGAGATTTCTGACAGAAGCGTCTACAATTGGACCCGCTCTAGCAAACTCACAAAGGTGGTCCCCACATCACACACATACAGAAACACACACAAACACCCATGGTCTTTTCCTTACAGGCATCCACATAGGGCATCACACACACACACACACACACACACACACACAAACACACTATATCAAAGACAGAGACATCCAGTCTTGGAATCGCCATAGCAAACTCAAAAACGTGGTCCGCACAACACACATGTACACAACAAAGACACAGAAACACGCACGGTTTGCTCTTACAGCACACACAATGAGTCTCACACAAACACACAGACACACAGTCAAGCAACCAACAAACACACTATATCAATGGAAGAGACATCCACACTTGACACTGCCATAGCAAAGTCACAAAGCTGGACCCCACAACACACACATACACAAACACACACAAACACTCCTGCTCTTTCTCTTATAGGCATGCACAACGGACCACACACACACACACACACACACACACACACACACACTGTGTCGGGCAGAGCTGTCCACACTTGAACACGTCCTGACACACTCACAAACCTCGTACCCACAACAATCAGGACCACACCAAGACACAGAAATTAATGTTCGTTTGCTTATACACATACACAACGGGCCACACAAACACACACACACACACCCTTCAACACACAACACACAACTAGATCAATGGCAGAGGCATCCACACTTGGCAGTGCCATAACAAACTCACAATGGTGGTCCCCACATCACACACATAGAAACAACCACACACAAACACCCATGGTCCTTTTCTGACAGACATCCACATAGGACCTCACACCCACACACACCCCCACATACACTCACACACAAAGAACTCACACAAGGTCCCTGGCAGGGCCATCCACACTTGGATGGACCCTACCAAACTCAAATACATGAACCCCACAGCATACACTTACAACACAAACACACACAAACACCCATTGTCTTTTTTTCACACTCATACACAATGGGCCTCACACAAACACACACACATACACTCCGACACACAGCACACACACTAGGTCCGTGGCAGAGGCACCCACACTTGGAAACACCATAGAAATCTCACAGCCGTGGTCCCGACACACACATACACCACATACACACACACACACACACAAATCCCATGATCTTTTTCTTATAGGCATACACAATGGTACGCCAAAACAGACACGCGCACACACACACACACACACACATACACACAGAAAGGGAAACGTGCCACTCACACAAGGCATCGAGGAGAGTCATCCACACCAGGCCACACTCTCAAACTCGCAAATGTGTTCCCGACACCTCAAAATCACACAAAAAACAAACACACACAGGGTTTTTCTTGCTGGCATCCTCATAGTGTCACACAAACACACGCACACACCCACACTCACACACTCACACACACACACACACACACACTGGGTGTGCGGGACAGTCATCCACGCTTCACACTGCCAGAAAAAGTCACAAATGTGGTCACCAGAACATTCAAAAACAAAACAAACACACACAAACACCCATCGCCTTTTTCTGAAAGGCATACACAATGGGCCTCGCAAAGACACACACACACACACACACACACACACACACAGCACTCACACAAGGTCCCCAGCAGAGGAATCCACAATTGGCACTGCCACAGCAAACTCAGAAAGATGGTCAACACAACACACACACATACAACAAACACACAGAAACACCCATGGTCTTTTGGTTACAGGCATTCACAATGGGCATCACACAGACACAAAAACAAAAACATAGCACTCACACAAGGTATCTGGGTATGAAATCCATGCTTGGCACAGAACTTTCCATTCCCAAACATGTTCCCAACAACACAAATCTAAACAACAAATACACACGGTTTTTTCTTACAAATATCCACCGAGGGTCACACACAAACAAACACATTCACAAACACAGCACGCAGACTACGTCTCCGGCAGACACATCCACACATGCACCACCATACAAACTCACAATCGATTACCCTACAACACACACAAACACTCATGGTACTCTTCTTAAGGCATGCAAAATGGGCATCACCACATATTGCCACACACACACACACACACACACACACACACACACACACACAAACATACCACTGACACAAGGTCCCCGACAGAGGAATCCACATTTGCACCCCTAAAGCAAAGTCAAACAGGTGGTTCCCACAGCCCACACAGAATCAAAAAGACAAACAAACACCCATGATCTTTTTTCCTACAAGCACACACAATGAGATACAAACACACAATCAGACACACACACACAGTAGCTTTGCAACACACGCATCCACAATGGGCACTGCCAGAGCAAACTCACAAATGTGGTCCCACAGCACACACATACACAACAGACACACACAAAAACCACCGTCTTTTTCTTACAGGCATCCACATAGGACGATACACAAAGACACACATCACACACACTCACACAAACCATTTACACTAGTCTGCAGCAGAGGCGTCACACTTGGCACTGCCATTGCAAACTCAAAAATAAGATCCCCACAACACACACAAACACAACAAACACACAGAAGCACCCATGGTCTTTTTCTTCTAGGTGTCCACCTAGGGCCTCACACACACACACACACGCACACACACACACACACAGACACACTAACTCACACAGGTCTACTGCAGAGGCTTCCACAAATGACCACGCCCTAAAAAACTCAAAAACATGGTCCACACAACACACTAGTACACAACAAAGACACACAAACTTACCCTCCTTTACTTATAGGCATACACCATGGGCCTCACACAAATACACATACACACCCTCACACACACAGCACTCCCACGAAATTTCTGACAGAAGCGTCTACAATTGGACCCGCTCTAGCAAACTCACAAATGTGGTCCCCACATCACACACATACAGAAACACACACAAACACCCATGGTCTTTTCCTTACAGGCATCCACATAGGGCATCACACACACACACACACACACACACACAGACACACACACACACTATATCAAAGACAGAGACATCCACTCTTGGAATCGCCATAGCAAACTCAAAAACGTGGTCCGCACAACACACATGTACACAACAAAGACACAGAAACACCCACGGGTTGCTCTTAGAGCACACACAATGAGTCTCACACAAACACACAGACACACAGTCAAGCAACCAACAAACACACTATATCAATGGAAGAGACATCCACACTTGACACTGCCATAGCAAAGTCACAAAGCTGGACCCCACAACACACACATACACAAACACACACAAACACCCCTGCTCTTTCTCTTATAGGCATGCACAAGGGACCACACACACACACACACACACACAGCACTCACACACTGTGTCGGGCAGAGGTGTCCACACTTGAACACGTCCTGACACACTCACAAACCTCGTACCCACAACAATCAGGACCACACCGAGACACAGAAATTCATGTTCGTTTGCTTATACACATACACAACGGGCCTCACAAAGACACACACACACACACACACACTTCAACACACAACACACAACTAGATCAATGGCAGAGGCATCCACACTTGGCAGTGCCATAACAAACTCACAATGGTGGTCCCCACATCACACACATAGAAACAACCACACACAAACACCCATGGTCCTTTTCTGACAGACATCCACATAGGACCTCACACCCACACACACCCCCACATACACTCACACACAAAGAACTCACACAAGGTCCCTGGCAGGGCCATCCACACTTGGATGGACCCTACCAAACTCAAATACATGAACCCCACAGCATACACTTACAACACAAACACACACAAACACCCATGGTCTTTTTTTCACACTCATACACAATGGGCCTCACACAAACACACACACATACACTCCGACACACAGCACACACACTAGGTCCGTGGCAGAGGCACCCACACTTGGAAACGCCATAGAAATCTCACAGCCGTGGTCCCGACACACACATACAACACACACGCACACACACAAATCCCATGATCTTTTTCTTATAGGCATACACAATGGTACGCCAAAACAGAAACGCGCACACACACACACACACACACACGCACACACACATAGAAAGGGAAACATGCCACTCACACAAGGCATCGAGGAGAGTCATCCACACCAGGCCACACTCTCAAACTCGCAAATGTGTCCCAGACACCACAAAATCACACAAAAAACAAACACACACAGGGTTTTTCTTGCTGGATCCTCATAGTGTCACACAAACACACGCACACACCCACACTCACACACTCACACACACACACACACACTGGGTGTGCGGGACAGTCATCCACGCTTCACACTGCCAGAAAAAGTCACAAATGTGGTCACCAGAACATTCAAAAACAAAACAAACACACACAGACACCCATCGCTGTTTTCTGAAAGGCATAAACAATGGGAATCACCAAGACACACACACACACACACACACACACACACACACAGCACTCACACAAGGTCCCCAGCAGAGGCATCCACAATTGGCACTGCCGTAGCAAACTCAGAAAGATGGTCAATACAACACACACACATACAACAAACACACACAAACACCCATGGTCTTTTTGTTACAGGCATTCACAATGGGCATCACACACACACAAAAACAAAAACATAGCACTCACACAAGGTATCTGGGTATGAAATCCATGCTTGGCACAGAACTTTCCATTCCCAAACATGTTCCCAACAACACAAAAGTAAACAACAAATACACACGGTTTTTTCTTACAAATATCCACCGAGGGTCACACACAAACAAACACATTCACAAACACAGCACGCAGACTACGTCTCCGGCAGACACATCCACACATGCACCACCATACAAACTCACAATCGATTACCCTACAACACACACAAACACTCATGGTACTCTTCTTAAGGCATGCAAAATGGGCATCACCACATATTGCCACACACACACACACACACACAAACATACCACTGACACAAGGTCCCCGACAGAGGAATCCACATTTGCACCCCTAAAGCAAAGTCAAACAGGTGGTTCCCACAGCCCACACAGAATCAAAAAGACAAACAAACACCCATGATCTTTTTTCCTACAAGCACACACAATGAGATATAAACACACAATCAGACACACACACACAGTAGCTTTGCAACACACGCATCCACAATGGGCACTGCCAGAGCAAACTCACAAATGTGGTCCCACAGCACACACATACACAACAGACACACACAAAAACCACCGTCTTTTTCTTACAGGCATCCACATAGGACCATACACAAAGACACACATCACACACACTCACACAAACCATTTACACTAGTCTGCAGCAGAGGCGTCACACTTGGCACTGCCATTGCAAACTCAAAAATAAGATCCCCACAACACACACAAACACAACAAACACACATAAGCACCCATGGTCTTTTTCTTCTAGGTGTCCACCTAGGGCCTCACACACACACACACACACACACACACACACACACACTAACTCACACAGGTCTACTGCAGAGGCTTCCACAAATGACCACGCCCTAAAAAACTCAAAAACATGGTCCACACAACACACTAGTACACAACAAAGACACACAAACTTACCCTCCTTTACTTATAGGCATACACCATGGGCCTCACACAAATACACACACACACACTCACACACACAGCACTCCCACGAGATTTCTGACAGAAGCGTCTACAATTGGACCCGCTCTAGCAAACTCACAAAGGTGGTCCCCACATCACACACATACAGAAACACACACAAACACCCATGGTCTTTTCCTTACAGACATCCACATAGGGCATCACACACACACACACACACACACACACACACACACACTATATCAAAGACAGAGACATCCGCTCTTGGAATCGCCATAGCAAACTCAAAAACGTGGTCCGCACAACACACATGTACACAACAAAGACACAGAAACACCCACGGCTTGCTCTTAGAGCACACACAATGAGTCTCACACAAACACACAGACACACAGTCAAGCAACCAACAAACACACTATATCAATGGAAGAGACAACCACACTTGACACTGCCATAGCAAAGTCACAAAGCTGGACCCCACAACACACACATTCACAAACACACACAAACACCCCTGCTCTTTCTCTTATAGGCATGCACAAGAGACCACACACACACACACACACACACAGCACTCACACACTGTGTCGGGCAGAGCTGTCCACACTTGAACACGTCCTGACAGGCTCAGAAACCTCGTACCCACAACAATCAGGACCACACCAAGACACAGAAATTCATGTTCGTTTGCTTATACACATACACAACCGGCCTCACAAACACACACACACACACACACACACTTCAACACACAACACACAACTAGATCAATGGCAGAGGCATCCACACTTGGCAGTGCCATAACAAACTCACAATGGTGGTCCCCACATCACACACATAGAAACAACCACACACAAACACCCATGGTCCTTTTCTGACAGACATCCACATAGGACCTCACACCCACACACACCCCCACATACACTCACACACAAAGAACTCACACAAGGTCCCTGGCAGGGCCATCCACACTTGGATGGACCCTACCAAACTCAAATACATGAACCCCACAGCATACACTTACAACACAAACACACACAAACACCCATTGTCTTTTTTTCACACTCATACACAATGGGCCTCACACAAACACACACACATACACTCCGACACACAGCACACACACTAGGTCCGTGGCAGAGGTACCCACAATTGGAAACGCCATAGAAATCTCACAGCCGTGGTCCCGACACACACATACACTACACACACACACACACACACACACACACACAAATCCCATAATCTTTTTCTTATAGGCATACACAATGGTACGCCAAAACAGACACACGCACACACCCACACTCACACACTCACACACACACACACACACACTGGGTGTGCGGGACAGTCATCCACGCTTCACACTGCCAGAAAAAGTCACAAATGTGGTCACCAGAACATTCAAAAACAAAACAAACACACACAAACACCCATCGCCTTTTTCTGAAAGGCATACACAATGGGCCTCGCAAGGACACACACACACACACACACACACACACAGCACTCACAGAAGGTCCCCAGCAGAGGCATCCACAATTGGCACTGCCGTAGTAAACTCAGAAAGATTGCCAACACAACACACACACATACAACAAACACACACAAACACCCATGGTCTTTTTGTTACAGGCATTCACAATGGGCATCACACACACACAAAAACCAAAACATAGCACTCACACAAGGTATCTGGGTATGAAATCCATGCTTGGCAAGAACTTTCCATTCCCAAACATGTTCCCAACAACACAAAACTAAACAACAAATACACAGGGTTTTTTCTTACAAATGTCCACCGAGGGTCACACACAAACAAACACATTCACAAACACAGCACGCAGACTACGTCTCCGGCAGACACATCCACACATGCACCACCATACAAACTCACAATCGATTACCCTACAACACACACAAACACTCATGGTACTCTTCTTAAGGCATGCAAAATGGGCATCACCACATATTGCCACACACACACACACACACACACACACACACAAACATAGCACTGACACAAGGTCCCCGGCAGAGGAATCCACATTTGCACCCCTAAAGCAAAGTCAAACAGGTGGTTCCCACAGCCCACACAGAATCTAAAAGACAAACAAACACCCATGATCTTTTTTCCTACAAGCACACACAATGAGATACAAACACACAATCAGACACACACACACAGTAGCTTTGCAACACACGCATCCACAATGGGCACTGCCAGAGCAAACTCACAAATGTGGTCCCACAGCACACACATACACAACAGACACACACAAAAACCACCGTCTTTTTCTTACAGGCATCCACATAGGACCATACACAAAGACACACATCACACACACTCACACAAACCATTTACACTAGTCTGCAGCAGAGGCGTCACACTTGGCACTGCCATTGCAAACTCAAAAATAAGATCCCCACAACACACACAAACACAACAAACACACAGAAGCACCCATGGTCTTTTTCTTCTAGGTGTCCACCTAGGGCCTCACACACACACACACACACACACACACACACACTAACTCACACAGGTCTACTGCAGAGGCTTCCACAAATGACCACGCCCTAAAAAACTCAAAAACATGGTCCACACAACACACTAGTACACAACAAAGACACACAAACTTACCCTCCTTTACTTATAGGCATACACCATGGGCCTCACACAAATACACACACACACACTCACACACACAGCACTCCCACGAGATTTCTGACAGAAGCGTCTACAATTGGACCCGCTCTAGCAAACTCACAAAGGTGGTCCCCACATCACACACATACAGAAACACACACAAACACCCATGGTCTTTTCCTTACAGGCATCCACATAGGGCATCACACACACACACACACACACACACACACACAAACACACTATATCAAAGACAGAGACATCCAGTCTTGGAATCGCCATAGCAAACTCAAAAACGTGGTCCGCACAACACACATGTACACAACAAAGACACAGAAACACGCACGGTTTGCTCTTACAGCACACACAATGAGTCTCACACAAACACACAGACACACAGTCAAGCAACCAACAAACACACTATATCAATGGAAGAGACATCCACACTTGACACTGCCATAGCAAAGTCACAAAGCTGGACCCCACAACACACACATACACAAACACACACAAACACTCCTGCTCTTTCTCTTATAGGCATGCACAACGGACCACACACACACACACACACACACACTGTGTCGGGCAGAGCTGTCCACACTTGAACACGTCCTGACACACTCACAAACCTCGTACCCACAACAATCAGGACCACACCAAGACACAGAAATTAATGTTCGTTTGCTTATACACATACACAACGGGCCACACAAACACACACACACACACCCTTCAACACACAACACACAACTAGATCAATGGCAGAGGCATCCACACTTGGCAGTGCCATCACAAACTCACAATGGTGGTCCCCACATCACACACATAGAAACAACCACACACAAACACCCATGGTCCTTTTCTGACAGACATCCACATAGGACCTCACACCCACACACACCCCCACATACACTCACACACAAAGAACTCACACAAGGTCCCTGGCAGGGCCATCCACACTTGGATGGACCCTACCAAACTCAAATACATGAACCCCACAGCATACACTTACAACACAAACACACACAAACACCCATTGTCTTTTTTTCACACTCATACACAATGGGCCTCACACAAACACACACACATACACTCCGACACACAGCACACACACTAGGTCCGTGGCAGAGGCACCCACACTTGGAAACACCATAGAAATCTCACAGCCGTGGTCCCGACACACACATACACCACATACACACACACACACACACAAATCCCATGATCTTTTTCTTATAGGCATACACAATGGTACGCCAAAACAGACACGCGCACACACACACACACACACACATACACACAGAAAGGGAAACGTGCCACTCACACAAGGCATCGAGGAGAGTCATCCACACCAGGCCACACTCTCAAACTCGCAAATGTGTTCCCGACACCTCAAAATCACACAAAAAACAAACACACACAGGGTTTTTCTTGCTGGCATCCTCATAGTGTCACACAAACACACGCACACACCCACACTCACACACTCACACACACACACACACACACACTGGGTGTGCGGGACAGTCATCCACGCTTCACACTGCCAGAAAAAGTCACAAATGTGGTCACCAGAACATTCAAAAACAAAACAAACACACACAAACACCCATCGCCTTTTTCTGAAAGGCATACACAATGGGCCTCGCAAAGACACACACACACACACACACACACACACACACAGCACTCACACAAGGTCCCCAGCAGAGGAATCCACAATTGGCACTGCCACAGCAAACTCAGAAAGATGGTCAACACAACACACACACATACAACAAACACACAGAAACACCCATGGTCTTTTGGTTACAGGCATTCACAATGGGCATCACACAGACACAAAAACAAAAACATAGCACTCACACAAGGTATCTGGGTATGAAATCCATGCTTGGCACAGAACTTTCCATTCCCAAACATGTTCCCAACAACACAAATCTAAACAACAAATACACACGGTTTTTTCTTACAAATATCCACCGAGGGTCACACACAAACAAACACATTCACAAACACAGCACGCAGACTACGTCTCCGGCAGACACATCCACACATGCACCACCATACAAACTCACAATCGATTACCCTACAACACACACAAACACTCATGGTACTCTTCTTAAGGCATGCAAAATGGGCATCACCACATATTGCCACACACACACACACACACACACACACACACACACACACACACAAACATACCACTGACACAAGGTCCCCGACAGAGGAATCCACATTTGCACCCCTAAAGCAAAGTCAAACAGGTGGTTCCCACAGCCCACACAGAATCTAAAAGACAAACAAACACCCATGATCTTTTTTCCTACAAGCACACACAATGAGATACAAACACACAATCAGACACACACACACAGTAGCTTTGCAACACACGCATCCACAATGGGCACTGCCAGAGCAAACTCACAAATGTGGTCCCACAGCACACACATACACAACAGACACACACAAAAACCACCGTCTTTTTCTTACAGGCATCCACATAGGACGATACACAAAGACACACATCACACACACTCACACAAACCATTTACACTAGTCTGCAGCAGAGGCGTCACACTTGGCACTGCCATTGCAAACTCAAAAATAAGATCCCCACAACACACACAAACACAACAAACACACAGAAGCACCCATGGTCTTTTTCTTCTAGGTGTCCACCTAGGGCCTCACACACACACACACACACACACACACACACACACACAGACACACTAACTCACACAGGTCTACTGCAGAGGCTTCCACAAATGACCACGCCCTAAAAAACTCAAAAACATGGTCCACACAACACACTAGTACACAACAAAGACACACAAACTTACCCTCCTTTACTTATAGGCATACACCATGGGCCTCACACAAATACACATACACACACTCACACACACAGCACTCCCACGAAATTTCTGACAGAAGCGTCTACAATTGGACCCGCTCTAGCAAACTCACAAATGTGGTCCCCACATCACACACATACAGAAACACACACAAACACCCATGGTCTTTCCCTTACAGGCATCCACATAGGGCATCACACACACACACACACACACACAGACACACACACACACTATATCAAAGACAGAGACATCCACTCTTGGAATCGCCATAGCAAACTCAAAAACGTGGTCCGCACAACACACATGTACACAACAAAGACACAGAAACACCCACGGGTTGCTCTTACAGCACACACAATGAGTCTCACACAAACACACAGACACACAGTCAAGCAACCAACAAACACACTATATCAATGGAAGAGACATCCACACTTGACACTGCCATAGCAAAGTCACAAAGCTGGACCCCACAACACACACATACACAAACACACACAAACACCCCTGCTCTTTCTCTTATAGGCATGCACAAGGGACCACACACACACACACACACAGCACTCACACACTGTGTCGGGCAGAGGTGTCCACACTTGAACACGTCCTGACACACTCACAAACCTCGTACCCACAACAATCAGGACCACACCGAGACACAGAAATTCATGTTCATTTGCTTATACACATACACAACGGGCCTCACAAAGACACACACACACACACACACACTTCAACACACAACACACAACTAGATCAATGGCAGAGGCATCCACACTTGGCAGTGCCATAACAAACTCACAATGGTGGTCCCCACATCACACACATAGAAACAACCACACACAAACACCCATGGTCCTTTTCTGACAGACATCCACATAGGACCTCACACCCACACACACCCCCACATACACTCACACACAAAGAACTCACACAAGGTCCCTGGCAGGGCCATCCACACTTGGATGGACCCTACCAAACTCAAATACATGAACCCCACAGCATACACTTACAACACAAACACACACAAACACCCATGGTCTTTTTTTCACACTCATACACAATGGGCCTCACACAAACACACACACATACACTCCGACACACAGCACACACACTAGGTCCGTGGCAGAGGCACCCACACTTGGAAACGCCATAGAAATCTCACAGCCGTGGTCCCGACACACACATACACCACACACACACACACACAAATCCCATGATCTTTTTCTTATAGGCATACACAATGGTACGCCAAAACAGAAACGCGCACACACACACACACACACACGCACACACACATAGAAAGGGAAACATGCCACTCACACAAGGCATCGAGGAGAGTCATCCACACCAGGCCACACTCTCAAACTCGCAAATGTGTCCCAGACACCACAAAATCACACAAAAAACAAACACACACAGGGTTTTTCTTGCTGGATCCTCATAGTGTCACACAAACACACGCACACACCCACACTCACACACTCACACACACACACACACACTGGGTGTGCGGGACACTCATCCACGCTTCACACTGCCAGAAAAAGTCACAAATGTGGTCACCAGAACATTCAAAAACAAAACAAACACACACAGACACCCATCGCTGTTTTCTGAAAGGCATAAACAATGGGCCTCACCAAGACACACACACACACACACACACACACAGCACTCACACAAGGTCCCCAGCAGAGGCATCCACAATTGGCACTGCCGTAGCAAACTCAGAAAGATGGTCAATACAACACACACACATACAACAAACACACACAAACACCCATGGTCTTTTTGTTACAGGCATTCACAATGGGCATCACACACACACAAAAACAAAAACATAGCACTCACACAAGGTATCTGGGTATGAAATCCATGCTTGGCACAGAACTTTCCATTCCCAAACATGTTCCCAACAACACAAAACTAAACAACAAATACACAGGGTTTTTTCTTACAAATATCCACCGAGGGTCACACACAAACAAACACATTCACAAACACAGCACGCAGACTACGTCTCCGGCAGACACATCCACACATGCACCACCATACAAACTCACAATCGATTACCCTACAACACACACAAACACTCATGGTACTCTTCTTAAGGCATGCAAAATGGGCATCACCACATATTGCCACACACACACACACACACACACACACACACACAAACATAGCACTGACACAAGGTCCCCGGCAGAGGAATCCACATTTGCACCCCTAAAGCAAAGTCAAACAGGTGGTTCCCACAGCCCACACAGAATCAAAAAGACAAACAAACACCCATGATCTTTTTTCCTACAAGCACACACAATGAGATACAAACACACAATCAGACACACACACACAGTAGCTTTGCAACACACGCATCCACAATGGGCACTGCCAGAGCAAACTCACAAATGTGGTCCCACAGCACACACATACACAACAGACACACACAAAAACCACCGTCTTTTTCTTACAGGCATCCACATAGGACCATACACAAAGACACACATCACACACACTCACACAAACCATTTACACTAGTCTGCAGCAGAGGCGTCACACTTGGCACTGCCATTGCAAACTCAAAAATAAGATCCCCACAACACACACAAACACAACAAACACACAGAAGCACCCATGGTCTTTTTCTTCTAGGTGTCCACCTAGGGCCTCACACACACACACACACACACACACACACACACTAACTCACACAGGTCTACTGCAGAGGCTTCCACAAATGACCACGCCCTAAAAAACTCAAAAACATGGTCCACACAACACACTAGTACACAACAAAGACACACAAACTTACCCTCCTTTACTTATAGGCATACACCATGGGCCTCACACAAATACACACACACACACTCACACACACAGCACTCCCACGAGATTTCTGACAGAAGCGTCTACAATTGGACCCGCTCTAGCAAACTCACAAAGGTGGTCCCCACATCACACACATACAGAAACACACACAAACACCCATGGTCTTTTCCTTACAGGCATCCACATAGGGCATCACACACACACACACACACACACACACACACAAACACACTATATCAAAGACAGAGACATCCAGTCTTGGAATCGCCATAGCAAACTCAAAAACGTGGTCCGCACAACACACATGTACACAACAAAGACACAGAAACACGCACGGTTTGCTCTTACAGCACACACAATGAGTCTCACACAAACACACAGACACACAGTCAAGCAACCAACAAACACACTATATCAATGGAAGAGACATCCACACTTGACACTGCCATAGCAAAGTCACAAAGCTGGACCCCACAACACACACATACACAAACACACACAAACACTCCTGCTCTTTCTCTTATAGGCATGCACAACGGACCACACACACACACACACACACACACACACACACACACTGTGTCGGGCAGAGCTGTCCACACTTGAACACGTCCTGACACACTCACAAACCTCGTACCCACAACAATCAGGACCACACCAAGACACAGAAATTAATGTTCGTTTGCTTATACACATACACAACGGGCCACACAAACACACACACACACACCCTTCAACACACAACACACAACTAGATCAATGGCAGAGGCATCCACACTTGGCAGTGCCATCACAAACTCACAATGGTGGTCCCCACATCACACACATAGAAACAACCACACACAAACACCCATGGTCCTTTTCTGACAGACATCCACATAGGACCTCACACCCACACACACCCCCACATACACTCACACACAAAGAACTCACACAAGGTCCCTGGCAGGGCCATCCACACTTGGATGGACCCTACCAAACTCAAATACATGAACCCCACAGCATACACTTACAACACAAACACACACAAACACCCATTGTCTTTTTTTCACACTCATACACAATGGGCCTCACACAAACACACACACATACACTCCGACACACAGCACACACACTAGGTCCGTGGCAGAGGCACCCACACTTGGAAACACCATAGAAATCTCACAGCCGTGGTCCCGACACACACATACACCACATACACACACACACACACACAAATCCCATGATCTTTTTCTTATAGGCATACACAATGGTACGCCAAAACAGACACGCGCACACACACACACACACACACATACACACAGAAAGGGAAACGTGCCACTCACACAAGGCATCGAGGAGAGTCATCCACACCAGGCCACACTCTCAAACTCGCAAATGTGTTCCCGACACCTCAAAATCACACAAAAAACAAACACACACAGGGTTTTTCTTGCTGGCATCCTCATAGTGTCACACAAACACATGCACACACCCACACTCACACACTCACACACACACACACACACACTGGGTGTGCGGGACAGTCATCCACGCTTCACACTGCCAGAAAAAGTCACAAATGTGGTCACCAGAACATTCAAAAACAAAACAAACACACACAAACACCCATCGCCTTTTTCTGAAAGGCATACACAATGGGCCTCGCAAAGACACACACACACACACACACACACACACACAGCACTCACACAAGGTCCCCAGCAGAGGAATCCACAATTGGCACTGCCACAGCAAACTCAGAAAGATGGTCAACACAACACACACACATACAACAAACACACAGAAACACCCATGGTCTTTTGGTTACAGGCATTCACAATGGGCATCACACAGACACAAAAACAAAAACATAGCACTCACACAAGGTATCTGGGTATGAAATCCATGCTTGGCACAGAACTTTCCATTCCCAAACATGTTCCCAACAACACAAATCTAAACAACAAATACACACGGTTTTTTCTTACAAATATCCACCGAGGGTCACACACAAACAAACACATTCACAAACACAGCACGCAGACTACGTCTCCGGCAGACACATCCACACATGCACCACCATACAAACTCACAATCGATTACCCTACAACACACACAAACACTCATGGTACTCTTCTTAAGGCATGCAAAATGGGCATCACCACATATTGCCACACACACACACACACACACACACACACACACACACACACACACAAACATACCACTGACACAAGGTCCCCGACAGAGGAATCCACATTTGCACCCCTAAAGCAAAGTCAAACAGGTGGTTCCCACAGCCCACACAGAATCTAAAAGACAAACAAACACCCATGATCTTTTTTCCTACAAGCACACACAATGAGATACAAACACACAATCAGACACACACACACAGTAGCTTTGCAACACACGCATCCACAATGGGCACTGCCAGAGCAAACTCACAAATGTGGTCCCACAGCACACACATACACAACAGACACACACAAAAACCACCGTCTTTTTCTTACAGGCATCCACATAGGACGATACACAAAGACACACATCACACACACTCACACAAACCATTTACACTAGTCTGCAGCAGAGGCGTCACACTTGGCACTGCCATTGCAAACTCAAAAATAAGATCCCCACAACACACACAAACACAACAAACACACAGAAGCACCCATGGTCTTTTTCTTCTAGGTGTCCACCTAGGGCCTCACACACACACACACACACACACACACACACACACACAGACACACTAACTCACACAGGTCTACTGCAGAGGCTTCCACAAATGACCACGCCCTAAAAAACTCAAAAACATGGTCCACACAACACACTAGTACACAACAAAGACACACAAACTTACCCTCCTTTACTTATAGGCATACACCATGGGCCTCACACAAATACACATACACACACTCACACACACAGCACTCCCACGAAATTTCTGACAGAAGCGTCTACAATTGGACCCGCTCTAGCAAACTCACAAATGTGGTCCCCACATCACACACATACAGAAACACACACAAACACCCATGGTCTTTCCCTTACAGGCATCCACATAGGGCATCACACACACACACACACACACACAGACACACACACACACTATATCAAAGACAGAGACATCCACTCTTGGAATCGCCATAGCAAACTCAAAAACGTGGTCCGCACAACACACATGTACACAACAAAGACACAGAAACACCCACGGGTTGCTCTTAGAGCACACACAATGAGTCTCACACAAACACACAGACACACAGTCAAGCAACCAACAAACACACTATATCAATGGAAGAGACATCCACACTTGACACTGCCATAGCAAAGTCACAAAGCTGGACCCCACAACACACACATACACAAACACACACAAACACCCCTGCTCTTTCTCTTATAGGCATGCACAAGGGACCACACACACACACACACACAGCACTCACACACTGTGTCGGGCAGAGGTGTCCACACTTGAACACGTCCTGACACACTCACAAACCTCGTACCCACAACAATCAGGACCACACCGAGACACAGAAATTCATGTTCATTTGCTTATACACATACACAACGGGCCTCACAAAGACACACACACACACACACACACTTCAACACACAACACACAACTAGATCAATGGCAGAGGCATCCACACTTGGCAGTGCCATAACAAACTCACAATGGTGGTCCCCACATCACACACATAGAAACAACCACACACAAACACCCATGGTCCTTTTCTGACAGACATCCACATAGGACCTCACACCCACACACACCCCCACATACACTCACACACAAAGAACTCACACAAGGTCCCTGGCAGGGCCATCCACACTTGGATGGACCCTACCAAACTCAAATACATGAACCCCACAGCATACACTTACAACACAAACACACACAAACACCCATGGTCTTTTTTTCACACTCATACACAATGGGCCTCACACAAACACACACACATACACTCCGACACACAGCACACACACTAGGTCCGTGGCAGAGGCACCCACACTTGGAAACGCCATAGAAATCTCACAGCCGTGGTCCCGACACACACATACACCACACACACACACACACAAATCCCATGATCTTTTTCTTATAGGCATACACAATGGTACGCCAAAACAGAAACGCGCACACACACACACACACACACACGCACACACACATAGAAAGGGAAACATGCCACTCACACAAGGCATCGAGGAGAGTCATCCACACCAGGCCACACTCTCAAACTCGCAAATGTGTCCCAGACACCACAAAATCACACAAAAAACAAACACACACAGGGTTTTTCTTGCTGGATCCTCATAGTGTCACACAAACACACGCACACACCCACACTCACACACTCACACACACACACACACACTGGGTGTGCGGGACAGTCATCCACGCTTCACACTGCCAGAAAAAGTCACAAATGTGGTCACCAGAACATTCAAAAACAAAACAAACACACACAGACACCCATCGCTGTTTTCTGAAAGGCATAAACAATGGGCCTCACCAAGACACACACACACACACACACACACACAGCACTCACACAAGGTCCCCAGCAGAGGCATCCACAATTGGCACTGCCGTAGCAAACTCAGAAAGATGGTCAATACAACACACACACATACAACAAACACACACAAACACCCATGGTCTTTTTGTTACAGGCATTCACAATGGGCATCACACACACACAAAAACAAAAACATAGCACTCACACAAGGTATCTGGGTATGAAATCCATGCTTGGCACAGAACTTTCCATTCCCAAACATGTTCCCAACAACACAAAACTAAACAACAAATACACAGGGTTTTTTCTTACAAATATCCACCGAGGGTCACACACAAACAAACACATTCACAAACACAGCACGCAGACTACGTCTCCGGCAGACACATCCACACATGCACCACCATACAAACTCACAATCGATTACCCTACAACACACACAAACACTCATGGTACTCTTCTTAAGGCATGCAAAATGGGCATCACCACATATTGCCACACACACACACACACACACACACACACACACAAACATACCACTGACACAAGGTCCCCGACAGAGGAATCCACATTTGCACCCCTAAAGCAAAGTCAAACAGGTGGTTCCCACAGCCCACACAGAATCAAAAAGACAAACAAACACTCATGATCTTTTTTCCTACAAGCACACACAATGAGATACAAACACACAATCAGACACACACACACAGTAGCTTTGCAACACACGCATCCACAATGGGCACTGCCAGAGCAAACTCACAAATGTGGTCCCACAGCACACACATACACAACAGACACACACAAAAACCACCGTCTTTTTCTTACAGGCATCCACATAGGACCATACACAAAGACACACATCACACACACTCACACAAACCATTTACACTAGTCTGCAGCAGAGGCGTCACACTTGGCACTGCCATTGCAAACTCAAAAATAAGATCCCCACAACACACACAAACACAACAAACACACAGAAGCACCCATGGTCTTTTTCTTCTAGGTGTCCACCTAGGGCCTCACACACACACACACACACACACACACACTAACTCTCACAGGTCTACTGCAGAGGCTTCCACAAATGACCACGCCCTAAAAAACTCAAAAACATGGTCCACACAACACACTAGTACACAACAAAGACACACAAACTTACCCTCCTTTACGTATAGGCATACACCATGGGCCTCACACAAATACACACACACACACTCACACACACAGCACTCCCACGAGATTTCTGAGAGAAGCGTCTACAATTGGACCCGCTCTAGCAAACTCACAAAGGTGTTCCCCACATCACACACATACAGAAACACACACAAACACCCATGGTCTTTTCCTTACAGGCATCCACATAGGGCATCACACACACACACACACACACACACACACAAACACACTATATCAAAGACAGAGACATCCACTCTTGGAATCGCCATAGCAAACTCAAAAATGTGGTCCTTACAACACACATGTACACAACAAAGACACAGAAACACCCACGGGTTGCTCTTACAGCACACACAATGAGTCTCACACAAACACACAGACACACAGTCAAGCAACCAACAAACACACTATATCAATGGAAGAGACATCCACACTTGACACTGCCATAGCAAAGTCACAAAGCTGGACCCCACAACACACACATACACAAACACACACAAACACCCCTGCTCTTTCTCTTATAGGCATGCACAAGGGACCACACAAACACACACACACACACAGCACTCACACACTGTGTCGGGCAGAGCTGTCCACACTTGAACACGTCCTGAAACACTCACACACCTCGTACCCACAACAATCAGGACCACACCAAGACACAGAAATTCATGTTCGTTTGCTTATACACATACACAATGGGCCTCACATACACACACACACACACACACACACTTCAACACACAACACACAACTAGATCAATGGCAGAGGCATCCACACTTGGCAGTGCCATAACAAACTCACAATGGTGGTCCCCACATCACACACATAGAAACAACCACACACAAACACCCATGGTCCTTTTCTGACAGACATCCACATAGGACCTCACACCCACACACACCCCCACATACACTCACACACAAAGAACTCACACAAGGTCCCTGGCAGGGCCATCCACACTTGGATGGACCCTACCAAACTCAAATACATGAACCCCACAGCATACACTTACAACACAAACACACACAAACACCCATGGTCTTTTTTTCACACTCATACACAATGGGCCTCACACAAACACACACACATACACTCCGACACACAGCACACACACTAGGTCCGTGGCAGAGGCACCCACACTTGGAAACGCCATAGAAATCTCACAGCCGTGGTCCCGACACACACATACAACACACACGCACACACACACAGAAATCCCATGATCTTTTTCTTATAGGCATACACAATGGTACGCCAAAACAGACACACGAACACACACACACACACACACACACAGAAAGGGAAACATGCCACTCACACAAGGCATCGAGGAGAGTCATCCACACCAGGCCACACTCTCAAACACGCAAATGTGTTCCCGACACCTCAAAATCACACAAAAAACAAACACACACAGGGTTTTTTATTGCTGGCATCCTCATAGTGTCACACAAACACACGCACACACCCACACTCACAAACTCACACACACACACACACACTGGGTGTGCGGGACACTCATCCATGCTTCACACTGCCAGAAAAAGTCACAAATGTGGTCACCAGAACATTCAAAAACAAAACAAACACACACAAACACCCATCGCCTTTTTCTGAAAGGCATACACAATGGGCCTCGCAAAGACACACACACACACACACACACACACACAGCACTCACACAAGGTCCCCAGCAGAGGCATCCACAATTGGCACTGCCATAACAAACTCAGAAAGATGGTCAACACACCACACACACATACAACAAACACACACAAACACCCATGGTCTTTTGGTTACAGGCATTCACAATGGGCATCACACACACACAAAAACAAAAACATAGCACTCAACACAAGGTATCTGGGTATGAAATCCATGCTTGGCACAGAACTTTCCATTCCCAAACATGTTCCCAACAACACAAAACTAAACAACAAATACACAGGGTTTTTTCTTACAACTATCCACCGAGGGTCACACACAAACAAACACATTCACAAACACAGCACGCAGACTACGTCTCCGGCAGACACATCCACACATGCACCACCATACAAACTCACAATCGATTACCCTACAACACACACAAACACTCATGGTACTCTTCTTAAGGCATGCAAAATGGGCATCACCACATATTGCCACACACACACACACACACACACACACACACACACAAACATACCACTGACACAAGGTCCCCGGCGAGGAATCCACATTCGCACCCCTAAAGCAAAGGCAAACAGGTGGTTCCCACAGCCCACACAGAATCAAAAAGACAAACAAACACCCATGATCTTTTTTCCTACAAGCACACACAATGAGATACAAACACACAATCAGACACACACACACAGTAGCTTTGCAACACACCCATCCACAATGGGCACTGCCAGAGCAAACTCACAAATGTGGTCCCACAGCACACACATACACAACAGACACACACAAAAACCACCGTCTTTTTCTTACAGGCATCCACATAGGACCATACACAAAGACACACATCACACACACTCACACAAACCATTTACACTAGTCTGCAGCAGAGGCGTCACACTTGGCACTGCCATTGCAAACTCAAAAATAAGATCCCCACAACACACACAAACACAACAAACACACATACGCACCCATGGTCTTTTTCTTCTAGGTGTCCACCTAGGGCCTCACACACACACACACACACACACACACTAACTCACACAGGTCTACTGCAGAGGCTTCCACAAATGACCACGCCCTAAAAAACTCAAAACCATGGTCCACACAACACACTAGTACACAACAAAGACACACAAACTTACCCTCCTTTACTTATAGGCATACACCATGGGCCTCACACAAATACACATACACACACTCACACACAGCACTCCCACGAGATTTCTGACAGAAGCGTCTACAATTGGACCCGCTCTAGCAAACTCACAAAGGTGGTCCCCACATCACACACATACAGAAACACACACAAACACCCATGGTCTTTCCCTTACAGGCATCCACATAGGGCATCACACACACGCACACACACACACACACACACACAAACACACTATATCAAAGACAGAGACATCCACTCTTGGAATCGCCATAGCAAACTCAAAAACGTGGTCCGCACAACACACATGTACACAACAAAGACACAGAAACACCCACGGGTTGCTCTTAGAGCACACACAATGAGTCTCACACAAACACACAGACACACAGTCAAGCAACCAACAAACACACTATATCAATGGAAGAGACATCCACACTTGACACTGCCATAGCAAAGTCACAAAGCTGGACCCCACAACACACACATACACAAACACACACAAACACCCCTGCTCTTTCTCTTATAGGCATGCACAACGGACCACACACACACACACACACACACACACACACACACACACACTGTGTCGGGCAGAGCTGTCCACACTTGAACACGTCCTGACACACTCACAAACCTCGTACCCACAACAATCAGGACCACACCAAGACAGAGAAATTCATGTTCATTTGCTTATACACATACACAACGGGCCTCACAAACACACACACACACACCCTTCAACACACAACACACAACTAGATCAATGGCAGAGGCATCCACACTTGGCAGTGCCATAACAAACTCACAATGGTGGTCCCCACATCACACACATAGAAACAACCACACACAAACACCCATGGTCCTTTTCTGACAGACATCCACATAGGACCTCACACCCACACACACCCCCACATACACTCACACACAAAGAACTCACACAAGGTCCCTGGCAGGGCCATCCACACTTGGATGGACCCTACCAAACTCAAATACATGAACCCCACAGCATACACTTACAACACAAACACACACAAACACCCATGGTCTTTTTTTCACACTCATACACAATGGGCCTCACACAAACACACACACATACACTCCGACACACAGCACACACACTAGGTCTGTGGCAGAGGCACCCACACTTGGAAACGCCATAGAAATCTCACAGCCATGGTCCCGACACACGTACACCACATGCACACACACACACACAAATCCCATGATCTTTTTCTTATAGGCATACACAATGGTACGCCAAAACAGACACGCGCACACACACACACACACACACACACACACACACACAGAAAGGGAAACGTGCCACTCACACAAGGCATCGAGGAGAGTCATCCACACCAGGCCACACTCTCAAACTCGCAAATGTGTTCCCGACACCTCAAAATCACACAAAAAACAAACACACACAGGGTTTTTCTTGCTGGCATCCTCATAGTGTCACACAAACACACGCACACACCCACACTCACACACACACACACACACACACTGGGTGTGCGGGACACTCATCCACGCTTCACACTGCCAGAAAAAGTCACAAATGTGGTCACCAGAACATTCAATATCAAAACAAACACACACAAACACCCATCGCCTTTTTCTGAAAGGCATACACAATGGGCCTCGCAAAGACACACACACACACACACAGCACTCACACAAGGTCCCCAGCAGAGGAATCCACAATTGGCACTGCCACAGCAAACTCAGAAAGATGGTCAACACAACACACACACATACAACAAACACACACAAACACCCATGGTCTTTTGGTTACAGGCATTCACAATGGGCATCACACACACACAAAAACAAAAACATAGCACTCACACAAGGTATCTGGGTATGAAATCCATGCTTGGCACAGAACTTTCCATTCCCAAACATGTTCCCAACAACACAAAACTAAACAACAAATACACAGGGTTTTTTCTTACAAATATCCACCGAGGGTCACACACAAACAAACACATTCACAAACACAGCACGCAGACTACGTCTCCGGCAGACACATCCACACATGTACCACCATACAAACTCACAATCGATTACCCTACAACACACACAAACACTCATGGTACTCTTCTTAAGGCATGCAAAATGGGCATCACCACATATTGCCACACACACACACACACACACACACACACACAAACATACCACTGACACAAGGTCCCCGGCAGAGGAATCCACATTCGCACCCCTAAAGCAAAGTCAAACAGGTGGTTCCCACAGCCCACACAGAATCAAAAAGACAAACAAACACCCATGATCTTTTTTCCTACAAGCACACACAATGAGATACAAACACACAATCAGACACACACACAGTAGCTTTGCAACACACGCATCCACAATGGGCACTGCCAGAGCAAACTCACAAATGTGGTCCCACAGCACACACATACACAACAGACACACACAAAAACCATCGTCTTTTTCTTACAGGCATCCACATAGGACCATACACAAAGACACACACCACACACACTCACACAAACCATTTACACTAGTCTGCAGCAGAGGCGTCACACTTGGCACTGCCATTGCAAACTCAAAAATAAGATCCCCACAACACACACAAACACAACAAACACACATAAGCACCCATGGTCTTTTTCTTCTAGGTGTCCACCTAGGGCCTCACACACACACAAACACACACACACACACACACTAACTCACACAGGTCTACTGCAGAGGCTTCCACAAATGACCACGCCCTAAAAAACTCAAAAACATGGTCCACACAACACACTAGTACACAACAAAGACACACAAACTTACCCTCCTTTACTTATAGGCATACACCATGGGCCTCACACAAATACACACACACACACTCACACACACAGCACTCCCACGAGATTTCTGACAGAAGCGTCTACAATTGGACCCGCTCTAGCAAACTCACAAAGGTCGTCCCCATGTCAAGCACATACAGAAACACACACAAACACCCATGGTCTTTTCCTTACAGACATCCACATAGGGCATCACACACACACACACACACACACACACACACACACTATATCAAAGACAGAGACATCCGCTCTTGGAATCGCCATAGCAAACTCAAAAACGTGGTCCGCACAACACACATGTACACAACAAAGACACAGAAACACCCACGGGTTGCTCTTAGAGCACACACAATGAGTCTCACACAAACACACAGACACACAGTCAAGCAACCAACAAACACACTATATCAATGGAAGAGACAACCACACTTGACACTGCCATAGCAAAGTCACAAAGCTGGACCCCACAACACACACATTCACAAACACACACAAACACCCCTGCTCTTTCTCTTATAGGCATGCACAAGAGACCACACACACACACACACACACACAGCACTCACACACTGTGTCGGGCAGAGCTGTCCACACTTGAACACGTCCTGACACACTCACAAACCTCGTACCCACAACAATCAGGACCACACCAAGACACAGAAATTCATGTTCGTTTGCTTATACACATACACAACCGGCCTCACAAACACACACACACACACACACACACTTCAACACACAACACACAACTAGATCAATGGCAGAGGCATCCGCACTTGGCAGTGCCATAACAAACCACAATGGTGGTCCCCACATCACACACATAGAAACAACCACACACAAACACCCATGGTCCTTTTCTGACAGACATCCACATAGGACCTCACACCCACACACACCCCCACATACACTCACACACAAAGAACTCACACAAGGTCCCTGGCAGGGCCATCCACACTTGGATGGACCCTACCAAACTCAAATACATGAACCCCACAGCATACACTTACAACACAAACACACACAAACACCCATGGTCTTTTTTTCACACTCATACACAATGGGCCTCACACAAACACACACACATACACTCCGACACACAGCACACACACTAGGTCCGTGGCAGAGGTACCCACAATTGGAAACGCCATAGAAATCTCACAGCCGTGGTCCCGACACACACATACACTACACACACACACACACACACACACACACAAATCCCATAATCTTTTTCTTATAGGCATACACAATGGTACGACAAAACAGACACACGCACACACCCACACTCACACACTCACACACACACACACACACACTGGGTGTGCGGGACAGTCATCCACGCTTCACACTGCCAGAAAAAGTCACAAATGTGGTCACCAGAACATTCAAAAACAAAACAAACACACACAAACACCCATCGCCTTTTTCTGAAAGGCATACACAATGGGCCTCGCAAAGACACACACACACACACACACACACACACAGCACTCACACAAGGTCCCCAGCAGAGGCATCCACAATTGGCACTGCCGTAGCAAACTCAGAAAGATTGCCAACACAACACACACACATACAACAAACACACACAAACACCCATGGTCTTTTGGTTACAGGCATTCACAATGGGCATCACACACACACAAAAACAAAAACATAGCACTCACACAAGGTATCTGGGTATGAAATCCATGCTTGGCAAGAACTTTCCATTCCCAAACATGTTCCCAACAACACAAAACTAAACAACAAATACACAGGGTTTTTTCTTACAAATATCCACCGAGGGTCACACACAAACAAACACATTCACAAACACAGCACGCAGACTACGTCTCCGGCAGACACATCCACACATGCACCACCATACAAACTCACAATCGATTACCCTACAACACACACAAACACTCATGGTACTCTTCTTAAGGCATGCAAAATGGGCATCACCACATATTGCCACACACACACACACACACACACACACACACACACAAACATACCACTGACACAAGGTCCCCGGCAGAGGAATCCACATTTGCACCCCTAAAGCAAAGTCAAACAGGTGGTTCCCACAGCCCACACAGAATCAAAAAGACAAACAAACACCCATGATCTTTTTTCCTACAAGCACACACAATGAGATACAAACACACAATCAGACACACACACACAGTAGCTTTGCAACACACGCATCCACAATGGGCACTGCCAGAGCAAACTCACAAATGTGGTCCCACAGCACACACATACACAACAGACACACACAAAAACCACCGTCTTTTTCTTACAGGCATCCACATAGGACCATACACAAAGACACACATCACACACACTCACACAAACCATTTACACTAGTCTGCAGCAGAGGCGTCACACTTGGCACTGCCATTGCAAACTCAAAAATAAGATCCCCACAACACACACAAACACAACAAACACACATAAGCACCCATGGTCTTTTTCTTCTAGGTGTCCACCTAGGGCCTCACACACACACACACACACACACACACACACACACACACACACTAACTCACACAGGTCTACTGCAGAGGCTTCCACAAATGACCACGCCCTAAAAAACTCAAAAACATGGTCCACACAACACACTAGTACACAACAAAGACACACAAACTTACCCTCCTTTACTTATAGGCATACACCATGGGCCTCACACAAATACACACACACACACTCACACACACAGCACTCCCACGAGATTTCTGACAGAAGCGTCTACAATTGGACCCGCTCTAGCAAACTCACAAAGGTGGTCCCCACATCACACACATACAGAAACACACACAAACACCCATGGTCTTTTCCTTACAGGCATCCACATAGGGCATCACACACACACACACACACACACACACACACACACTATATCAAAAACAGAGACATCCACTCTTGGAATCGCCATAGCAAACTCAAAAACGTGGTCCGCACAACACACATGTACACAACAAAGACACAGAAACACCCACGGGTTGCTCTTAGAGCACACACAATGAGTCTCACACAAACACACAGACACACAGTCAAGCAACCAACAAACACACTATATCAATGGAAGAGACATCCACACTTGACACTGCCATAGCAAAGTCAGAAAGCTGGACCCCACAACACACACATACACAAACACACACAAACACCCCTGCTCTTTGTCTTATAGGCATGCACAAGGGACCACACAAACACACACACACACACACAGCACTCACACACTGTGTTGGGCAGAGCTGTCCACACTTGAACACGTCCTGACACACTCACACACCTCGTACCCACAACAATCAGGACCACACCAAGACACAGAAATTCATGTTCGTTTGCTTATACACATACACAACGGGCCTCACCAAAACACAGACACACACACACTTCAACACACAACACACAACTAGATCAATGGCAGAGGCATCCACACTTGGCAGTGCCATAACAAACTCACAATGGTGGTCCCCACATCACACACATAGAAACAACCACACACAAACACCCATGGTCCTTTTCTGACAGACATCCACATAGGACCTCACACCCACACACACCCCCACATACACTCACACACAAAGAACTCACACAAGGTCCCTGGCAGGGCCATCCACACTTGGATGGACCCTACCAAACTCAAATACATGAACCCCACAGCATACACTTACAACACAAACACACACAAACACCCATGGTCTTTTTTTCACACTCATACACAATGGGCCTCACACAAACACACACACATACACTCCGACACACAGCACACACACTAGGTCCGTGGCAGAGGCACCCACACTTGGAAACGCCATAGAAATCTCACAGCCGTGGTCCCGACACACACATACACCACACACACACACACACAAATCCCATGATCTTTTTCTTATAGGCATACACAATGGTACGCCAAAACAGAAACGCGCACACACACACACACACACACGCACACACACATAGAAAGGGAAACATGCCACTCACACAAGGCATCGAGGAGAGTCATCCACACCAGGCCACACTCTCAAACTCGCAAATGTGTCCCAGACACCACAAAATCACACAAAAAACAAACACACACAGGGTTTTTCTTGCTGGATCCTCATAGTGTCACACAAACACACGCACACACCCACACTCACACACTCACACACACACACACACACTGGGTGTGCGGGACACTCATCCACGCTTCACACTGCCAGAAAAAGTCACAAATGTGGTCACCAGAACATTCAAAAACAAAACAAACACACACAGACACCCATCGCTGTTTTCTGAAAGGCATAAACAATGGGCCTCACCAAGACACACACACACACACACACACACACAGCACTCACACAAGGTCCCCAGCAGAGGCATCCACAATTGGCACTGCCGTAGCAAACTCAGAAAGATGGTCAATACAACACACACACATACAACAAACACACACAAACACCCATGGTCTTTTTGTTACAGGCATTCACAATGGGCATCACACACACACAAAAACAAAAACATAGCACTCACACAAGGTATCTGGGTATGAAATCCATGCTTGGCACAGAACTTTCCATTCCCAAACATGTTCCCAACAACACAAAACTAAACAACAAATACACAGGGTTTTTTCTTACAAATATCCACCGAGGGTCACACACAAACAAACACATTCACAAACACAGCACGCAGACTACGTCTCCGGCAGACACATCCACACATGCACCACCATACAAACTCACAATCGATTACCCTACAACACACACAAACACTCATGGTACTCTTCTTAAGGCATGCAAAATGGGCATCACCACATATTGCCACACACACACACACACACACACACACACACACAAACATAGCACTGACACAAGGTCCCCGGCAGAGGAATCCACATTTGCACCCCTAAAGCAAAGTCAAACAGGTGGTTCCCACAGCCCACACAGAATCAAAAAGACAAACAAACACCCATGATCTTTTTTCCTACAAGCACACACAATGAGATACAAACACACAATCAGACACACACACACAGTAGCTTTGCAACACACGCATCCACAATGGGCACTGCCAGAGCAAACTCACAAATGTGGTCCCACAGCACACACATACACAACAGACACACACAAAAACCACCGTCTTTTTCTTACAGGCATCCACATAGGACCATACACAAAGACACACATCACACACACTCACACAAACCATTTACACTAGTCTGCAGCAGAGGCGTCACACTTGGCACTGCCATTGCAAACTCAAAAATAAGATCCCCACAACACACACAAACACAACAAACACACAGAAGCACCCATGGTCTTTTTCTTCTAGGTGTCCACCTAGGGCCTCACACACACACACACACACACACACACACACACTAACTCACACAGGTCTACTGCAGAGGCTTCCACAAATGACCACGCCCTAAAAAACTCAAAAACATGGTCCACACAACACACTAGTACACAACAAAGACACACAAACTTACCCTCCTTTACTTATAGGCATACACCATGGGCCTCACACAAATACACACACACACACTCACACACACAGCACTCCCACGAGATTTCTGACAGAAGCGTCTACAATTGGACCCGCTCTAGCAAACTCACAAAGGTGGTCCCCACATCACACACATACAGAAACACACACAAACACCCATGGTCTTTTCCTTACAGGCATCCACATAGGGCATCACACACACACACACACACACACACACACACAAACACACTATATCAAAGACAGAGACATCCAGTCTTGGAATCGCCATAGCAAACTCAAAAACGTGGTCCGCACAACACACATGTACACAACAAAGACACAGAAACACGCACGGTTTGCTCTTACAGCACACACAATGAGTCTCACACAAACACACAGACACACAGTCAAGCAACCAACAAACACACTATATCAATGGAAGAGACATCCACACTTGACACTGCCATAGCAAAGTCACAAAGCTGGACCCCACAACACACACATACACAAACACACACAAACACTCCTGCTCTTTCTCTTATAGGCATGCACAACGGACCACACACACACACACACACACACACACACACACACACTGTGTCGGGCAGAGCTGTCCACACTTGAACACGTCCTGACACACTCACAAACCTCGTACCCACAACAATCAGGACCACACCAAGACACAGAAATTAATGTTCGTTTGCTTATACACATACACAACGGGCCACACAAACACACACACACACACCCTTCAACACACAACACACAACTAGATCAATGGCAGAGGCATCCACACTTGGCAGTGCCATCACAAACTCACAATGGTGGTCCCCACATCACACACATAGAAACAACCACACACAAACACCCATGGTCCTTTTCTGACAGACATCCACATAGGACCTCACACCCACACACACCCCCACATACACTCACACACAAAGAACTCACACAAGGTCCCTGGCAGGGCCATCCACACTTGGATGGACCCTACCAAACTCAAATACATGAACCCCACAGCATACACTTACAACACAAACACACACAAACACCCATTGTCTTTTTTTCACACTCATACACAATGGGCCTCACACAAACACACACACATACACTCCGACACACAGCACACACACTAGGTCCGTGGCAGAGGCACCCACACTTGGAAACACCATAGAAATCTCACAGCCGTGGTCCCGACACACACATACACCACATACACACACACACACACACAAATCCCATGATCTTTTTCTTATAGGCATACACAATGGTACGCCAAAACAGACACGCGCACACACACACACACACACACATACACACAGAAAGGGAAACGTGCCACTCACACAAGGCATCGAGGAGAGTCATCCACACCAGGCCACACTCTCAAACTCGCAAATGTGTTCCCGACACCTCAAAATCACACAAAAAACAAACACACACAGGGTTTTTCTTGCTGGCATCCTCATAGTGTCACACAAACACATGCACACACCCACACTCACACACTCACACACACACACACACACACTGGGTGTGCGGGACAGTCATCCACGCTTCACACTGCCAGAAAAAGTCACAAATGTGGTCACCAGAACATTCAAAAACAAAACAAACACACACAAACACCCATCGCCTTTTTCTGAAAGGCATACACAATGGGCCTCGCAAAGACACACACACACACACACACACACACACACAGCACTCACACAAGGTCCCCAGCAGAGGAATCCACAATTGGCACTGCCACAGCAAACTCAGAAAGATGGTCAACACAACACACACACATACAACAAACACACAGAAACACCCATGGTCTTTTGGTTACAGGCATTCACAATGGGCATCACACAGACACAAAAACAAAAACATAGCACTCACACAAGGTATCTGGGTATGAAATCCATGCTTGGCACAGAACTTTCCATTCCCAAACATGTTCCCAACAACACAAATCTAAACAACAAATACACACGGTTTTTTCTTACAAATATCCACCGAGGGTCACACACAAACAAACACATTCACAAACACAGCACGCAGACTACGTCTCCGGCAGACACATCCACACATGCACCACCATACAAACTCACAATCGATTACCCTACAACACACACAAACACTCATGGTACTCTTCTTAAGGCATGCAAAATGGGCATCACCACATATTGCCACACACACACACACACACACACACACACACACACACACACACACAAACATACCACTGACACAAGGTCCCCGACAGAGGAATCCACATTTGCACCCCTAAAGCAAAGTCAAACAGGTGGTTCCCACAGCCCACACAGAATCTAAAAGACAAACAAACACCCATGATCTTTTTTCCTACAAGCACACACAATGAGATACAAACACACAATCAGACACACACACACAGTAGCTTTGCAACACACGCATCCACAATGGGCACTGCCAGAGCAAACTCACAAATGTGGTCCCACAGCACACACATACACAACAGACACACACAAAAACCACCGTCTTTTTCTTACAGGCATCCACATAGGACGATACACAAAGACACACATCACACACACTCACACAAACCATTTACACTAGTCTGCAGCAGAGGCGTCACACTTGGCACTGCCATTGCAAACTCAAAAATAAGATCCCCACAACACACACAAACACAACAAACACACAGAAGCACCCATGGTCTTTTTCTTCTAGGTGTCCACCTAGGGCCTCACACACACACACACACACACACACACACACACACACAGACACACTAACTCACACAGGTCTACTGCAGAGGCTTCCACAAATGACCACGCCCTAAAAAACTCAAAAACATGGTCCACACAACACACTAGTACACAACAAAGACACACAAACTTACCCTCCTTTACTTATAGGCATACACCATGGGCCTCACACAAATACACATACACACACTCACACACACAGCACTCCCACGAAATTTCTGACAGAAGCGTCTACAATTGGACCCGCTCTAGCAAACTCACAAATGTGGTCCCCACATCACACACATACAGAAACACACACAAACACCCATGGTCTTTCCCTTACAGGCATCCACATAGGGCATCACACACACACACACACACACACAGACACACACACACACTATATCAAAGACAGAGACATCCACTCTTGGAATCGCCATAGCAAACTCAAAAACGTGGTCCGCACAACACACATGTACACAACAAAGACACAGAAACACCCACGGGTTGCTCTTAGAGCACACACAATGAGTCTCACACAAACACACAGACACACAGTCAAGCAACCAACAAACACACTATATCAATGGAAGAGACATCCACACTTGACACTGCCATAGCAAAGTCACAAAGCTGGACCCCACAACACACACATACACAAACACACACAAACACCCCTGCTCTTTCTCTTATAGGCATGCACAAGGGACCACACACACACACACACACAGCACTCACACACTGTGTCGGGCAGAGGTGTCCACACTTGAACACGTCCTGACACACTCACAAACCTCGTACCCACAACAATCAGGACCACACCGAGACACAGAAATTCATGTTCATTTGCTTATACACATACACAACGGGCCTCACAAAGACACACACACACACACACACACTTCAACACACAACACACAACTAGATCAATGGCAGAGGCATCCACACTTGGCAGTGCCATAACAAACTCACAATGGTGGTCCCCACATCACACACATAGAAACAACCACACACAAACACCCATGGTCCTTTTCTGACAGACATCCACATAGGACCTCACACCCACACACACCCCCACATACACTCACACACAAAGAACTCACACAAGGTCCCTGGCAGGGCCATCCACACTTGGATGGACCCTACCAAACTCAAATACATGAACCCCACAGCATACACTTACAACACAAACACACACAAACACCCATGGTCTTTTTTTCACACTCATACACAATGGGCCTCACACAAACACACACACATACACTCCGACACACAGCACACACACTAGGTCCGTGGCAGAGGCACCCACACTTGGAAACGCCATAGAAATCTCACAGCCGTGGTCCCGACACACACATACACCACACACACACACACACAAATCCCATGATCTTTTTCTTATAGGCATACACAATGGTACGCCAAAACAGAAACGCGCACACACACACACACACACACACGCACACACACATAGAAAGGGAAACATGCCACTCACACAAGGCATCGAGGAGAGTCATCCACACCAGGCCACACTCTCAAACTCGCAAATGTGTCCCAGACACCACAAAATCACACAAAAAACAAACACACACAGGGTTTTTCTTGCTGGATCCTCATAGTGTCACACAAACACACGCACACACCCACACTCACACACTCACACACACACACACACACTGGGTGTGCGGGACAGTCATCCACGCTTCACACTGCCAGAAAAAGTCACAAATGTGGTCACCAGAACATTCAAAAACAAAACAAACACACACAGACACCCATCGCTGTTTTCTGAAAGGCATAAACAATGGGCCTCACCAAGACACACACACACACACACACACACACAGCACTCACACAAGGTCCCCAGCAGAGGCATCCACAATTGGCACTGCCGTAGCAAACTCAGAAAGATGGTCAATACAACACACACACATACAACAAACACACACAAACACCCATGGTCTTTTTGTTACAGGCATTCACAATGGGCATCACACACACACAAAAACAAAAACATAGCACTCACACAAGGTATCTGGGTATGAAATCCATGCTTGGCACAGAACTTTCCATTCCCAAACATGTTCCCAACAACACAAAACTAAACAACAAATACACAGGGTTTTTTCTTACAAATATCCACCGAGGGTCACACACAAACAAACACATTCACAAACACAGCACGCAGACTACGTCTCCGGCAGACACATCCACACATGCACCACCATACAAACTCACAATCGATTACCCTACAACACACACAAACACTCATGGTACTCTTCTTAAGGCATGCAAAATGGGCATCACCACATATTGCCACACACACACACACACACACACACACACACACAAACATACCACTGACACAAGGTCCCCGACAGAGGAATCCACATTTGCACCCCTAAAGCAAAGTCAAACAGGTGGTTCCCACAGCCCACACAGAATCAAAAAGACAAACAAACACTCATGATCTTTTTTCCTACAAGCACACACAATGAGATACAAACACACAATCAGACACACACACACAGTAGCTTTGCAACACACGCATCCACAATGGGCACTGCCAGAGCAAACTCACAAATGTGGTCCCACAGCACACACATACACAACAGACACACACAAAAACCACCGTCTTTTTCTTACAGGCATCCACATAGGACCATACACAAAGACACACATCACACACACTCACACAAACCATTTACACTAGTCTGCAGCAGAGGCGTCACACTTGGCACTGCCATTGCAAACTCAAAAATAAGATCCCCACAACACACACAAACACAACAAACACACAGAAGCACCCATGGTCTTTTTCTTCTAGGTGTCCACCTAGGGCCTCACACACACACACACACACACACACACACTAACTCTCACAGGTCTACTGCAGAGGCTTCCACAAATGACCACGCCCTAAAAAACTCAAAAACATGGTCCACACAACACACTAGTACACAACAAAGACACACAAACTTACCCTCCTTTACGTATAGGCATACACCATGGGCCTCACACAAATACACACACACACACTCACACACACAGCACTCCCACGAGATTTCTGAGAGAAGCGTCTACAATTGGACCCGCTCTAGCAAACTCACAAAGGTGTTCCCCACATCACACACATACAGAAACACACACAAACACCCATGGTCTTTTCCTTACAGGCATCCACATAGGGCATCACACACACACACACACACACACACACACAAACACACTATATCAAAGACAGAGACATCCACTCTTGGAATCGCCATAGCAAACTCAAAAATGTGGTCCTTACAACACACATGTACACAACAAAGACACAGAAACACCCACGGGTTGCTCTTACAGCACACACAATGAGTCTCACACAAACACACAGACACACAGTCAAGCAACCAACAAACACACTATATCAATGGAAGAGACATCCACACTTGACACTGCCATAGCAAAGTCACAAAGCTGGACCCCACAACACACACATACACAAACACACACAAACACCCCTGCTCTTTCTCTTATAGGCATGCACAAGGGACCACACAAACACACACACACACACAGCACTCACACACTGTGTCGGGCAGAGCTGTCCACACTTGAACACGTCCTGAAACACTCACACACCTCGTACCCACAACAATCAGGACCACACCAAGACACAGAAATTCATGTTCGTTTGCTTATACACATACACAATGGGCCTCACATACACACACACACACACACACACACTTCAACACACAACACACAACTAGATCAATGGCAGAGGCATCCACACTTGGCAGTGCCATAACAAACTCACAATGGTGGTCCCCACATCACACACATAGAAACAACCACACACAAACACCCATGGTCCTTTTCTGACAGACATCCACATAGGACCTCACACCCACACACACCCCCACATACACTCACACACAAAGAACTCACACAAGGTCCCTGGCAGGGCCATCCACACTTGGATGGACCCTACCAAACTCAAATACATGAACCCCACAGCATACACTTACAACACAAACACACACAAACACCCATGGTCTTTTTTTCACACTCATACACAATGGGCCTCACACAAACACACACACATACACTCCGACACACAGCACACACACTAGGTCCGTGGCAGAGGCACCCACACTTGGAAACGCCATAGAAATCTCACAGCCGTGGTCCCGACACACACATACAACACACACGCACACACACACAGAAATCCCATGATCTTTTTCTTATAGGCATACACAATGGTACGCCAAAACAGACACACGAACACACACACACACACACACACACAGAAAGGGAAACATGCCACTCACACAAGGCATCGAGGAGAGTCATCCACACCAGGCCACACTCTCAAACACGCAAATGTGTTCCCGACACCTCAAAATCACACAAAAAACAAACACACACAGGGTTTTTTATTGCTGGCATCCTCATAGTGTCACACAAACACACGCACACACCCACACTCACAAACTCACACACACACACACACACTGGGTGTGCGGGACACTCATCCATGCTTCACACTGCCAGAAAAAGTCACAAATGTGGTCACCAGAACATTCAAAAACAAAACAAACACACACAAACACCCATCGCCTTTTTCTGAAAGGCATACACAATGGGCCTCGCAAAGACACACACACACACACACACACACACACAGCACTCACACAAGGTCCCCAGCAGAGGCATCCACAATTGGCACTGCCATAACAAACTCAGAAAGATGGTCAACACACCACACACACATACAACAAACACACACAAACACCCATGGTCTTTTGGTTACAGGCATTCACAATGGGCATCACACACACACAAAAACAAAAACATAGCACTCAACACAAGGTATCTGGGTATGAAATCCATGCTTGGCACAGAACTTTCCATTCCCAAACATGTTCCCAACAACACAAAACTAAACAACAAATACACAGGGTTTTTTCTTACAACTATCCACCGAGGGTCACACACAAACAAACACATTCACAAACACAGCACGCAGACTACGTCTCCGGCAGACACATCCACACATGCACCACCATACAAACTCACAATCGATTACCCTACAACACACACAAACACTCATGGTACTCTTCTTAAGGCATGCAAAATGGGCATCACCACATATTGCCACACACACACACACACACACACACACACACACACAAACATACCACTGACACAAGGTCCCCGGCGAGGAATCCACATTCGCACCCCTAAAGCAAAGGCAAACAGGTGGTTCCCACAGCCCACACAGAATCAAAAAGACAAACAAACACCCATGATCTTTTTTCCTACAAGCACACACAATGAGATACAAACACACAATCAGACACACACACACAGTAGCTTTGCAACACACCCATCCACAATGGGCACTGCCAGAGCAAACTCACAAATGTGGTCCCACAGCACACACATACACAACAGACACACACAAAAACCACCGTCTTTTTCTTACAGGCATCCACATAGGACCATACACAAAGACACACATCACACACACTCACACAAACCATTTACACTAGTCTGCAGCAGAGGCGTCACACTTGGCACTGCCATTGCAAACTCAAAAATAAGATCCCCACAACACACACAAACACAACAAACACACATACGCACCCATGGTCTTTTTCTTCTAGGTGTCCACCTAGGGCCTCACACACACACACACACACACACACACTAACTCACACAGGTCTACTGCAGAGGCTTCCACAAATGACCACGCCCTAAAAAACTCAAAACCATGGTCCACACAACACACTAGTACACAACAAAGACACACAAACTTACCCTCCTTTACTTATAGGCATACACCATGGGCCTCACACAAATACACATACACACACTCACACACAGCACTCCCACGAGATTTCTGACAGAAGCGTCTACAATTGGACCCGCTCTAGCAAACTCACAAAGGTGGTCCCCACATCACACACATACAGAAACACACACAAACACCCATGGTCTTTCCCTTACAGGCATCCACATAGGGCATCACACACACGCACACACACACACACACACACACAAACACACTATATCAAAGACAGAGACATCCACTCTTGGAATCGCCATAGCAAACTCAAAAACGTGGTCCGCACAACACACATGTACACAACAAAGACACAGAAACACCCACGGGTTGCTCTTAGAGCACACACAATGAGTCTCACACAAACACACAGACACACAGTCAAGCAACCAACAAACACACTATATCAATGGAAGAGACATCCACACTTGACACTGCCATAGCAAAGTCACAAAGCTGGACCCCACAACACACACATACACAAACACACACAAACACCCCTGCTCTTTCTCTTATAGGCATGCACAACGGACCACACACACACACACACACACACACACACACACACACACACTGTGTCGGGCAGAGCTGTCCACACTTGAACACGTCCTGACACACTCACAAACCTCGTACCCACAACAATCAGGACCACACCAAGACAGAGAAATTCATGTTCATTTGCTTATACACATACACAACGGGCCTCACAAACACACACACACACACCCTTCAACACACAACACACAACTAGATCAATGGCAGAGGCATCCACACTTGGCAGTGCCATAACAAACTCACAATGGTGGTCCCCACATCACACACATAGAAACAACCACACACAAACACCCATGGTCCTTTTCTGACAGACATCCACATAGGACCTCACACCCACACACACCCCCACATACACTCACACACAAAGAACTCACACAAGGTCCCTGGCAGGGCCATCCACACTTGGATGGACCCTACCAAACTCAAATACATGAACCCCACAGCATACACTTACAACACAAACACACACAAACACCCATGGTCTTTTTTTCACACTCATACACAATGGGCCTCACACAAACACACACACATACACTCCGACACACAGCACACACACTAGGTCTGTGGCAGAGGCACCCACACTTGGAAACGCCATAGAAATCTCACAGCCATGGTCCCGACACACGTACACCACATGCACACACACACACACAAATCCCATGATCTTTTTCTTATAGGCATACACAATGGTACGCCAAAACAGACACGCGCACACACACACACACACACACACACACACACACACAGAAAGGGAAACGTGCCACTCACACAAGGCATCGAGGAGAGTCATCCACACCAGGCCACACTCTCAAACTCGCAAATGTGTTCCCGACACCTCAAAATCACACAAAAAACAAACACACACAGGGTTTTTCTTGCTGGCATCCTCATAGTGTCACACAAACACACGCACACACCCACACTCACACACACACACACACACACACTGGGTGTGCGGGACACTCATCCACGCTTCACACTGCCAGAAAAAGTCACAAATGTGGTCACCAGAACATTCAATATCAAAACAAACACACACAAACACCCATCGCCTTTTTCTGAAAGGCATACACAATGGGCCTCGCAAAGACACACACACACACACACAGCACTCACACAAGGTCCCCAGCAGAGGAATCCACAATTGGCACTGCCACAGCAAACTCAGAAAGATGGTCAACACAACACACACACATACAACAAACACACACAAACACCCATGGTCTTTTGGTTACAGGCATTCACAATGGGCATCACACACACACAAAAACAAAAACATAGCACTCACACAAGGTATCTGGGTATGAAATCCATGCTTGGCACAGAACTTTCCATTCCCAAACATGTTCCCAACAACACAAAACTAAACAACAAATACACAGGGTTTTTTCTTACAAATATCCACCGAGGGTCACACACAAACAAACACATTCACAAACACAGCACGCAGACTACGTCTCCGGCAGACACATCCACACATGTACCACCATACAAACTCACAATCGATTACCCTACAACACACACAAACACTCATGGTACTCTTCTTAAGGCATGCAAAATGGGCATCACCACATATTGCCACACACACACACACACACACACACACACACAAACATACCACTGACACAAGGTCCCCGGCAGAGGAATCCACATTCGCACCCCTAAAGCAAAGTCAAACAGGTGGTTCCCACAGCCCACACAGAATCAAAAAGACAAACAAACACCCATGATCTTTTTTCCTACAAGCACACACAATGAGATACAAACACACAATCAGACACACACACAGTAGCTTTGCAACACACGCATCCACAATGGGCACTGCCAGAGCAAACTCACAAATGTGGTCCCACAGCACACACATACACAACAGACACACACAAAAACCATCGTCTTTTTCTTACAGGCATCCACATAGGACCATACACAAAGACACACACCACACACACTCACACAAACCATTTACACTAGTCTGCAGCAGAGGCGTCACACTTGGCACTGCCATTGCAAACTCAAAAATAAGATCCCCACAACACACACAAACACAACAAACACACATAAGCACCCATGGTCTTTTTCTTCTAGGTGTCCACCTAGGGCCTCACACACACACAAACACACACACACACACACACTAACTCACACAGGTCTACTGCAGAGGCTTCCACAAATGACCACGCCCTAAAAAACTCAAAAACATGGTCCACACAACACACTAGTACACAACAAAGACACACAAACTTACCCTCCTTTACTTATAGGCATACACCATGGGCCTCACACAAATACACACACACACACTCACACACACAGCACTCCCACGAGATTTCTGACAGAAGCGTCTACAATTGGACCCGCTCTAGCAAACTCACAAAGGTCGTCCCCATGTCAAGCACATACAGAAACACACACAAACACCCATGGTCTTTTCCTTACAGACATCCACATAGGGCATCACACACACACACACACACACACACACACACACACTATATCAAAGACAGAGACATCCGCTCTTGGAATCGCCATAGCAAACTCAAAAACGTGGTCCGCACAACACACATGTACACAACAAAGACACAGAAACACCCACGGGTTGCTCTTAGAGCACACACAATGAGTCTCACACAAACACACAGACACACAGTCAAGCAACCAACAAACACACTATATCAATGGAAGAGACAACCACACTTGACACTGCCATAGCAAAGTCACAAAGCTGGACCCCACAACACACACATTCACAAACACACACAAACACCCCTGCTCTTTCTCTTATAGGCATGCACAAGAGACCACACACACACACACACACACACAGCACTCACACACTGTGTCGGGCAGAGCTGTCCACACTTGAACACGTCCTGACACACTCACAAACCTCGTACCCACAACAATCAGGACCACACCAAGACACAGAAATTCATGTTCGTTTGCTTATACACATACACAACCGGCCTCACAAACACACACACACACACACACACACTTCAACACACAACACACAACTAGATCAATGGCAGAGGCATCCGCACTTGGCAGTGCCATAACAAACCACAATGGTGGTCCCCACATCACACACATAGAAACAACCACACACAAACACCCATGGTCCTTTTCTGACAGACATCCACATAGGACCTCACACCCACACACACCCCCACATACACTCACACACAAAGAACTCACACAAGGTCCCTGGCAGGGCCATCCACACTTGGATGGACCCTACCAAACTCAAATACATGAACCCCACAGCATACACTTACAACACAAACACACACAAACACCCATGGTCTTTTTTTCACACTCATACACAATGGGCCTCACACAAACACACACACATACACTCCGACACACAGCACACACACTAGGTCCGTGGCAGAGGTACCCACAATTGGAAACGCCATAGAAATCTCACAGCCGTGGTCCCGACACACACATACACTACACACACACACACACACACACACACACAAATCCCATAATCTTTTTCTTATAGGCATACACAATGGTACGACAAAACAGACACACGCACACACCCACACTCACACACTCACACACACACACACACACACTGGGTGTGCGGGACAGTCATCCACGCTTCACACTGCCAGAAAAAGTCACAAATGTGGTCACCAGAACATTCAAAAACAAAACAAACACACACAAACACCCATCGCCTTTTTCTGAAAGGCATACACAATGGGCCTCGCAAAGACACACACACACACACACACACACACACAGCACTCACACAAGGTCCCCAGCAGAGGCATCCACAATTGGCACTGCCGTAGCAAACTCAGAAAGATTGCCAACACAACACACACACATACAACAAACACACACAAACACCCATGGTCTTTTGGTTACAGGCATTCACAATGGGCATCACACACACACAAAAACAAAAACATAGCACTCACACAAGGTATCTGGGTATGAAATCCATGCTTGGCAAGAACTTTCCATTCCCAAACATGTTCCCAACAACACAAAACTAAACAACAAATACACAGGGTTTTTTCTTACAAATATCCACCGAGGGTCACACACAAACAAACACATTCACAAACACAGCACGCAGACTACGTCTCCGGCAGACACATCCACACATGCACCACCATACAAACTCACAATCGATTACCCTACAACACACACAAACACTCATGGTACTCTTCTTAAGGCATGCAAAATGGGCATCACCACATATTGCCACACACACACACACACACACACACACACACACACAAACATACCACTGACACAAGGTCCCCGGCAGAGGAATCCACATTTGCACCCCTAAAGCAAAGTCAAACAGGTGGTTCCCACAGCCCACACAGAATCAAAAAGACAAACAAACACCCATGATCTTTTTTCCTACAAGCACACACAATGAGATACAAACACACAATCAGACACACACACACAGTAGCTTTGCAACACACGCATCCACAATGGGCACTGCCAGAGCAAACTCACAAATGTGGTCCCACAGCACACACATACACAACAGACACACACAAAAACCACCGTCTTTTTCTTACAGGCATCCACATAGGACCATACACAAAGACACACATCACACACACTCACACAAACCATTTACACTAGTCTGCAGCAGAGGCGTCACACTTGGCACTGCCATTGCAAACTCAAAAATAAGATCCCCACAACACACACAAACACAACAAACACACATAAGCACCCATGGTCTTTTTCTTCTAGGTGTCCACCTAGGGCCTCACACACACACACACACACACACACACACACACACACACACACTAACTCACACAGGTCTACTGCAGAGGCTTCCACAAATGACCACGCCCTAAAAAACTCAAAAACATGGTCCACACAACACACTAGTACACAACAAAGACACACAAACTTACCCTCCTTTACTTATAGGCATACACCATGGGCCTCACACAAATACACACACACACACTCACACACACAGCACTCCCACGAGATTTCTGACAGAAGCGTCTACAATTGGACCCGCTCTAGCAAACTCACAAAGGTGGTCCCCACATCACACACATACAGAAACACACACAAACACCCATGGTCTTTTCCTTACAGGCATCCACATAGGGCATCACACACACACACACACACACACACACACACACACTATATCAAAAACAGAGACATCCACTCTTGGAATCGCCATAGCAAACTCAAAAACGTGGTCCGCACAACACACATGTACACAACAAAGACACAGAAACACCCACGGGTTGCTCTTAGAGCACACACAATGAGTCTCACACAAACACACAGACACACAGTCAAGCAACCAACAAACACACTATATCAATGGAAGAGACATCCACACTTGACACTGCCATAGCAAAGTCAGAAAGCTGGACCCCACAACACACACATACACAAACACACACAAACACCCCTGCTCTTTGTCTTATAGGCATGCACAAGGGACCACACAAACACACACACACACACACAGCACTCACACACTGTGTTGGGCAGAGCTGTCCACACTTGAACACGTCCTGACACACTCACACACCTCGTACCCACAACAATCAGGACCACACCAAGACACAGAAATTCATGTTCGTTTGCTTATACACATACACAATGGGCCTCACATACACACACACACTTCAACACACACTTCAACACACAACACACAACTAGATCAATGGCAGAGGCATCCACACTTGGCAGTGCCATAACAAACTCACAATGGTGGTCCCCACATCACACACATAGAAACAACCACACACAAACACCCATGGTCCTTTTCTGACAGACATCCACATAGGACCTCACACCCACACACACCCCCACATACACTCACACACAAAGAACTCACACAAGGTCCCTGGCAGGGCCATCCACACTTGGATGGACCCTACCAAACTCAAATACATGAACCCCACAGCATACACTTACAACACAAACACACACAAACACCCATGGTCTTTTTTTCACACTCATACACAATGGGCCTCACACAAACACACACACATACACTCCGACACACAGCACACACACTAGGTCCGTGGCAGAGGCACCCACACTTGGAAACGCCATAGAAATCTCACAGCCGTGGTCCCGACACACACATACAACACACACGCACACACACACAGAAATCCCATGATCTTTTTCTTATAGGCATACACAATGGTACGCCAAAACAGACACACGCACACACACACACACACACACACACACACACAGAAAGGGAAACATGCCACTCACACAAGGCATCGAGGAGAGTCATCCACACCAGGCCACACTCTCAAACTCGCAAATGTGTTCCCGGCACCTCAAAATCACACAAAAAACAAACACACACAGGGTTTTTCTTGCTGGCATCCTCATATTGTCACACAAACACACGCACACACCCACACTCACACACTCACACACACACACACACACTGGGTGTGCGGGACAGTCATCCACGCTTCACACTGCCAGAAAAAGTCACAAATGTGGTCACCAGAACATTCAAAAACAAAACAAACACACACAAACACCCATCGCCTTTTTCTGAAAGGCATACATATTGGGCCTCGCAAAGACACACACACACACACACACACACACAGCACTCACACAAGGTCCCCAGCAGAGGCATCCACAATTGGCACTGCCATAGCAAACTCAGAAATATTGCCAACACAACACACACACATACAACAAACACACACAAACACCCATAGTCTTTTGGTTACAGGCATTTACAATGGGCATCACACACACACAAAAACAGAAACATAGCACTCACACAAGGTATCTGGGTATGAAATCCATGCTTGGGAAGAACTTTCCATTCCAAAACATGTTCCCAACAACACAAAACTAAACAACAAATACACAGGGTTTTTTCTTACAAATATCCACCGAGGGTCACACACAAACAAACACATTCACAAACACAGCACGCAGACTACATCTCCAGCAGACACATCCACACATGCACCACCATACAAACTCACAATCGATTACCCTACAACACACACAAACACTCATGGTACTCTTCTTAAGGCATGCAAAATGGGCATCACCACATATTGCCACACACACACACACACACACACACACACACACACACACACACAAACATAGCACTGACACAAGGTCCCCGGCAGAGGAATCCACATTTGCACCCCTAAAGCAAAGTCAAACAGGTGGTTCCCACAGCGCACACAAAATCAAAAAGACAAACAAACACCCATGATCTTTTTTCCTACAAGCACACACAATGAGATACAAACACACAATCAGACACACACACAGTAGCTTTGCAACACACGCATCCACAATGGGCACTGCCAGAGCAAACTCACAAATGTGGTCCCACAGCACACACATACACAACAGACACACACAAAAACCATCGTCTTTTTCTTACAGGCATCCACATAGGACCATACACAAAGACACACATCACACACACTCACACAAACCATTTACACTAGTCTGCAGCAGAGGCGTCACACTTGGCACTGCCATTGCAAACTCAAAAATAAGATCCCCACAACACACACAAACACAACAAACACACAGAAGCACCCATGGTCTTTTTCTTCTAGGTGTCCACCTAGGGCCTCACACACACACACACACACACACACACACACACACACACACACTAACTCACACAGGTCTACTGCAGAGGCTTCCACAAATGACCACGCCCTAAAAAACTCAAAAACATGGTCCACACAACACACTAGTACACAACAAAGACACACAAACTTACCCTCCTTTACTTATAGGCATACACCATGGGCCTCACACAAATACACACACACACACTCACACACACAGCACTCCCACGAGATTTCTGACAGAAGCGTCTACAATTGGACCCGCTCTAGCAAACTCACAAAGGTGGTCCCCACATCACACACATACAGAAACACACACAAACACCCATGGTCTTTTCCTTACAGGCATCCAGATAGGGCATCACACACACACACACACACACACACACACACACACACACTATATCAAAAACAGAGACATCCACTCTTGGAATCGCCATAGCAAACTCAAAAACGTGGTCCGCACAACACACATGTACACAACAAAGACACAGAAACACCCACGGGTTGCTCTTAGAGCACACACAATGAGTCTCACACAAACACACAGACACACAGTCAAGCAACCAACAAACACACTATATCAATGGAAGAGACATCCACACTTGACACTGCCATAGCAAAGTCAGAAAGCTGGACCCCACAACACACACATACACAAACACACACAAACACCCCTGCTCTTTGTCTTATAGGCATGCACAAGGGACCACACAAACACACACACACACACAGCACTCACACACTGTGTTGGGCAGAGCTGTCCACACTTGAACACGTCCTGACACACTCACACACCTCGTACCCACAACAATCAGGACCACACCAAGACACAGAAATTCATGTTCGTTTGCTTATACACATACACAATGGGCCTCACATACACACACACACTTCAACACACACTTCAACACACAACACACAACTAGATCAATGGCAGAGGCATCCACACTTGGCAGTGCCATAACAAACTCACAATGGTGGTCCCCACATCACACACATAGAAACAACCACACACAAACACCCATGGTCCTTTTCTGACAGACATCCACATAGGACCTCACACCCACACACACCCCCACATACACTCACACACAAAGAACTCACACAAGGTCCCTGGCAGGGCCATCCACACTTGGATGGACCCTACCAAACTCAAATACATCAACCCCACAGCATACACTTACAACACAAACACACACAAACACCCATGGTCTTTTTTTCACACTCATACACAATGGGCCTCACACAAACACACACACATACACTCCGACACACAGCACACACACTAGGTCCGTGGCAGAGGCACCCACACTTGGAAACGCCATAGAAATCTCACAGCCGTGGTCCCGACACACACATACAACACACACGCACACACACACAGAAATCCCATGATCTTTTTCTTATAGGCATACACAATGGTACGCCAAAACAGACACACGCACACACACACACACACACACACACAGAAAGGGAAACATGCCACTCACACAAGGCATCGAGGAGAGTCATCCACACCAGGCCACACTCTCAAACTCGCAAATGTGTTCCCGACACCTCAAAATCACACAAAAAACAAACACACACAGGGTTTTTCTTGCTGGCATCCTCATATTGTCACACAAACACACGCACACACCCACACTCACACACTCACACACACACACACACACTGGGTGTGCGGGACAGTCATCCACGCTTCACACTGCCAGAAAAAGTCACAAATGTGGTCACCAGAACATTCAAAAACAAAACAAACACACACAAACACCCATCGCCTTTTTCTGAAAGGCATACATATTGGGCCTCGCAAAGACACACACACACACACACACACACACAGCACTCACACAAGGTCCCCAGCAGAGGCATCCACAATTGGCACTGCCATAGCAAACTCAAAAATATTGCCAACACAACACACACACATACAACAAACACACACAAACACCCATGGTCTTTTGGTTACAGGCATTTACAATGGGCATCACACACACACAAAAACAGAAACATAGCACTCACACAAGGTATCTGGGTATGAAATCCATGCTTGGCAAGAACTTTCCATTCCCAAACATGTTCCCAACAACACAAAATTAACAACAAATACACAGGGTTTTTTCTTACAAATATCCACCGAGGGTCACACACAAACAAACACATTCACAAACACAGCACGCAGACTACATCTCCAGCAGACACATCCACACATGCACCACCATACAAACTCACAATCGATTACCCTACAACACACACAAACACTCATGGTACTCTTCTTAAGGCATGCAAAATGGGCATCACCACATATTGCCACACACACACACACACACACACACACACACAAACATAGCACTGACACAAGGTCCCCGGCAGAGGAATCCACATTTGCACCCCTAAAGCAAAGTCAAACAGGTGGTTCCCACAGCCCACACAGAATCAAAAAGACAAACAAACACCCATGATCTTTTTTCCTACAAGCACACACAATGAGATACAAACACACAATCAGACACACACACAGTAGCTTTGCAACACACGCATCCACAATGGGCACTGCCAGAGCAAACTCACAAATGTGGTCCCACAGCACACACATACACAACAGACACACGCAAAAACCATCGTCTTTTTCTTACAGGCATCCACATAGGACCATACACAAAGACACACATCACACACACTCACACAAACCATTTACACTAGTCTGCAGCAGAGGCGTCACACTTGGCACTGCCATTGCAAACTCAAAAATAAGATCCCCACAACACACACAAACACAACAAACACACATAAGCACCCATGGTCTTTTTCTTCTAGGTGTCCACCTAGGGCCTCACACACACACACACACACACACACACACACACACACACACACACTAACTCACACAGGTCTACTGCAGAGGCTTCCACAAATGACCACGCCCTAAAAAACTCAAAAACATGGTCCACACAACACACTAGTACACAACAAAGACACACAAACTTACCCTCCTTTACTTATAGGCATACACCATGGGCCTCACACAAATACACACACACACACTCACACACACAGCACTCCCACGAGATTTCTGACAGAAGCGTCTACAATTGGACCCGCTCTAGCAAACTCACAAAGGTGGTCCCCACATCACACACATACAGAAACACACACAAACACCCATGGTCTTTTCCTTACAGGCATCCACATAGGGCATCACACACACACACACACACACACACACACACACTATATCAAAAACAGAGACATCCACTCTTGGAATCGCCATAGCAAACTCAAAAACGTGGTCCGCACAACACACATGTACACAATAAAGACACAGAAACACCCACGGGTTGCTCTTAGAGCACACACAATGAGTCTTACACAAACACACATACACACAGTCAAGCAACCAACAAACACACTATATCAATGGAAGAGACATCCACACTTGACACTGCCATAGCAAAGTCACAAAGCTGGACCCCACAACACACACATACACAAACACACACAAACACCCCTGCTCTTTCTCTTATAGGCATGCACAAGGGACCACACACACACACACACAGCACTCACACACTGTGTCGGGCAGAGCTGTCCACACTTGAACACGTCCTGACACACTCACACACCTCGTACCCACAACAATCAGGACCACACCAAGACACAGAAATTCATGTTCGTTTGCTTATACACATACACAATGGGCCTCATATACACACACACACACACACACACTTCAACACACAACACACAACTAGATCAATGGCAGAGGCATCCACACTTGGCAGTGCCATAACAAACTCACAATGGTGGTCCCCACATCACACACATAGAAACAACCACACACAAACACCCATGGTCCTTTTCTGACAGACATCCACATAGGACCTCACACCCACACACACCCCCACATACACTCACACACAAAGAACTCACACAAGGTCCCTGGCAGGGCCATCCACACTTGGATGGACCCTACCAAACTCAAATACATCAACCCCACAGCATACACTTACAACACAAACACACACAAACACCCATGGTCTTTTTTTCACACTCATACACAATGGGCCTCACACAAACACACACACATACACTCCGACACACAGCACACACACTAGGTCCGTGGCAGAGGCACCCACACTTGGAAACACCATAGAAATCTCACAGCCGTGGTCCCGACACACACATACAACACACACGCACACACACACAGAAATCCCATGATCTTTTTCTTATAGGCATACACAATGGTACGCCAAAACAGACACACGCACACACACACACACACACACACACACAGAAAGGGAAACATGCCACTCACACAAGGCATCGAGGAGAGTCATCCACACCAGGCCACACTCTCAAACTCGCAAATGTGTTCCCGGCACCTCAAAATCACACAAAAAACAAACACACACAGGGTTTTTCTTGCTGGCATCCTCATAGTGTCACACAAACACACGCACACACCCACACTCACACACTCACACACACACACAAACTGGGTGTGCGGGACAGTCATCCACGCTTCACACTGCCAGAAAAAGTCACAAATGTGGTCACCAGAACATTCAAAAACTTAACAAACACACACAAACACCCATCGCCTTTTTCTGAAGGCATACATATTGGGCCTCGCAAAGACACACACACACACACACACACACAGCACTCACACAAGGTCCCCAGCAGAGGCATCCACAATTGGCACTGCCATAGCAAACTCAGAAATATTGCCAACACAACACACACACATACAACAAACACACACAAACACCCATGGTCTTTTGGTTACAGGCATTTACAATGGGCATCACACACACACAAAAACAGAAACATAGCACTCACACAACGTATCTGGGTATGAAATCCATGCTTGGCAAGAACTTTCCATTCCCAAACATGTTCCCAACAACACAAAACTAAACAACAAATACACAGGGTTTTTTCTTACAAATATCCACCGAGGGTCACACACAAACAAACACATTCACAAACACAGCACGCAGACTACATCTCCAGCAGACACATCCACACATGCACCACCATACAAACTCACAATCGATTACCCTACAACACACACAAACACTCATGGTACTCTTCTTAAGGCATGCAAAATGGGCATCACCACATATTGCCACACACACACACACACACACACACACACACACACACAAACATAGCACTGACACAAGGTCCCCGGCTAGGAATCCACATTTGCACCCCTAAAGCAAAGTCAAACAGGTGGTTCCCACAGCCCACACAGAATCAAAAAGACAAACAAACACCCATGATCTTTTTTCCTACAAGCACACACAATGAGATACAAACACACAATCAGACACACACACACAGTAGCTTTGCATCACACGCATCCACAATGGGCACTGCCAGAGCAAACTCACAAATGTGGTCCCACAGCACACACATACACAACAGACACACACAAAAACCACCGTCTTTTTCTTACAGGCATCCACATAGGACCATACACAAAGACACACATCACACACACTCACACAAACCATTTACACTAGTCTGCAGCAGAGGCGTCACACTTGGCACTGCCATTGCAAACTCAAAAATAAGATCCCCACAACACACACAAACACAACAAACACACATAAGCACCCATGGTCTTTTTCTTCTAGGTGTCCACCTAGGGCCTCACACACACACACACACACACACACACACACACACACACTAACTCACACAGGTCTACTGCAGAGGCTTCCACAAATGACCACGCCCTAAAAAACTCAAAAACATGGTGCACACAACACACTAGTACACAACAAAGACACACAAACTTACCCTCCTTTACTTATAGGCATACACCATGGGCCTCACACAAATACACACACACACACTCACACACACAGCACTCCCACGAGATTTCTGACAGAAGCGTCTACAATTGGACCCGCTCTAGCAAACTCACAAAGGTGGTCCCCACATCACACACATAAAGAAACACACACAAACACCCATGGTCTTTTCCTTACAGGCATCCACATAGGGCATCACACACACACACACACACACACACACACACTATATCAAAGACAGAGACATCCACTCTTGGAATCGCCATAGCAAACTCAAAAACGTGGTCCGCACAACACACATGTACACAACAAAGACACAGAAACACCCACGGCTTGCTCTTAGAGCACACACAATGAGTCTCACACAAACACACAGACACACAGTCAAGCAACCAACAAACACACTATATCAATGGAAGAGACATCCACACTTGACACTGCCATAGCAAAGTCACAAAGCTGGACCCCACAACACACACATACACAAACACACACAAACACTCCTGCTCTTTCTCTTATAGGCATGCACAAGGGACCACACACACACACACACACACACACAGCACTCACACACTGTGTCGGGCAGAGCTGTCCACACTTGGACACGTCCTGACACACTCACACACCTCGTACCCACAACAATCAGGACCACACCAAGACACAGAAATTCATGTTCGTTTGCTTATACACATACACAATGGGCCTCACAAACACACACACACACACACACAAAACTTCAACACACAACACACAACTAGATCAATGGCAGAGGCATCCACACTTGGCAGTGCCATAACAAACTCACAATGGTGGTCCCCACATCACACACATAGAAACAACCACACACAAACACCCATGGTCCTTTTCTGACAGACATCCACATAGGACCTCACACCCACACACACCCCCACATACACTCACACACAAAGAATTCACACAAGGTCCCTGGCAGGGCCATCCACACTTGGATGGACCCTACCAAACTCAAATACATGAACCCCACAGCATACACTTACAACACAAACACACACAAACACCCATGGTCTTTTTTTCACACTCATACACAATGGGCCTCACACAAACACACACACATACACTCCGACACACAGCACACACACTAGGTCCGTGGCAGAGGCACCCACACTTGGAAACGCCATAGAAATCTCACAGCCGTGGTCCCGACACACACATACACCACACACACACACACACACACACAAATCCCATGATCTTTTTCGTCTAGGCATACACAATGGTACGCCAAAACAGACACGCGCACACACACACACACACACACACACACACACACAGAAAGGGAAACATGCCACTCACACAAGGCATCGAGGAGAGTCATCCACACCAGGCCACACTCTCAAACTCGCAAATGTGTTCCTGACACCTCAAAATCACTCAAAAAAGAAACACACACAGGGTTTTTCTTGCTGGCATCCTCATAGTGTCACACAAACACACGCACACACCAACACTCACACACTCACACACACACACACACAAACTGGGTGTGCGGGACAGTCATCCACGCTCACACTGCCAGAAAAAGACACAAATGTGGTCACCAGAACATTCAAAAACGAAACAAACACACACAAACACCCATCGCCTTTTTCTGAAAGGCATACACAATGGGCCTCGCAAGGACACACACACACACACACACACAGCCCTCACACAAGGTCCCCAGCAGAGGCATCCACAATTGGCACTGCCATAGCAAACTCAGAAAGATGGTCAACACAACACACACACATACAACAAACACACACAAACACCCATGGTCTTTTGGTTACAGGCATTCACAATGGGCATCACACACACACAAAAACAAAAACATAGCACTCACACAAGGTATCTGGGTATGAAATCCATGCTCGGCACAGAACTTTCCATTCCCAAACATGTTCCCAACAACACAAAACTAAACAACAAATACACAGGGTTTTTTCCTACAAATATCCACCGAGGGTCACACACAAACAAACACTTTCACAAACACAGCATGTAGACTTCGTCTCCGGCAGACACATCCACACATGCACCACCATACAAACTCACAATCGAGGACCGTACAACACACACAAACACTCATGGTACTCTTCTTAAGGCATGCAAAATGGGCATCACCACATATTGCCACACACACACACACACACACACACACACAAACATACGACTGACACAAGGTCCCCGGCAGAGGAATCCACATTTGCACCCCTAAAGCAAAGTCAAACAGGTGGTTCCCACAGCCCACACAGAATCAAAAGGACAAGCAAACACCCATGAACTTTTTTCCTACAAGCACACACAATGAGATACAAACACACAATCAGACACACACACACAGTAGCTTTGCAACACACGAATCCACAATGGGCACTGCCAGAGCAAACTCACAAATGTGGTCCCACAGCACACACATACACAACAGACACACACAAAAACCATCGTCTTTTTTTCCAGGCATCCACATAGGACCATACACAAAGACACACATCACACACACTCACACAAACCATTTACACTAGTCTGCAGCAGAGGCGTCACACTTGGCACTGCCATTGCAAACTCAAATATAAGATCCCCACAACACACACATACACAACAAACACACATAAGCACCCATGGTCTTTTCTTCTAGGTGTCCACCTAGGGCCTCACACACACACACACACACACACACACACACACACACACACAGACACACTAACTCACACAGGTCTACTGCAGAGGCTTCCACAAATGACCACGCCCTAAAAAACTCAAAAACATGGTCCACACAACACACTAGTACACAACAAAGACACACAAACTTACCCTCCTTTACTTATAGGCATACACCATGGGCCTCACACAAATACACACACACACACTCACACACACAGCACTCCCACGAGATTTCTGACAGAAGCGTCTACAATTGGACCCGCTCTAGCAAACTCACAAAGGTGGTCCCCACATCACACACATACAGAAACACACACAAACACCCATGGTCTTTTTCTTACAGGCATCCACATAGGGCATCACACACACGCACACACACACACACACACACAAACACACTATATCAAAGACAGAGACATCCACTCTTGGAATCGCCATAGCAAACTCAAAAACGTGGTCCGCACAACACACATGTACACAACAAAGACACAGAAACACCCACGGGTTGCTCTTACAGCACACACAATGAGTCTCACACAAACACCCAGACACACAGTCAAGCAACCAACAAACACACTATATCAATGGAAGAGACATCCACACTTGACACTGCCATAGCAAAGTCACAAAGCTGGACCCCACAACACACATACACAAACACACACAAACACCCCTGCTCTTTCTCTTATAGGCATGCACAACGGACCACACACACACACACACACACACACAGCACTCACACACTGTGTCGGGCAGAGCTGTCCACACTTGAACACGTCCTGACACACTCACACACCTCGTACCCACAACAATCAGGACCACACCAAGACACAGAAATTCATGTTCGTTTGCTTATACACATACACAACGGGCCTCACACACACACACACACACTTCAACACACAACACACAACTAGATCAATGGCAGAGGCATCCACACTTGGCAGTGCCATAACAAACTCACAATGGTGGTCCCCACATCACACACATAGAAACAACCACACACAAACACCCATGGTCCTTTTCTGACAGACATCCACATAGGACCTCACACCCACACACACCCCCACATACACTCACACACAAAGAACTCACACAAGGTCCCTGGCAGGGCCATCCACACTTGGATGGACCCTACCAAACTCAAATACATGAACCCCACAGCATACACTTACAACACAAACACACACAAACACCCATGGTCTTTTTTTCACACTCATACACAATGGGCCTCACACAAACACACACACATACACTCCGACACACAGCACACACACTAGGTCCGTGGCAGAGGCACCCACACTTGGAAACGCCATAGAAATCTCACAGCCGTGCTCCCGACACACACATACACCACACACACACACACACACACAAATCCCTTGATCTTTTTCTTATAGGCATACACAATGGTACGCCAAAACAGACACGCGCACACACACACACACACACACACACACAGAAAGGGAAACATGCCACTCACACAAGGCATCGAGGAGAGTCATCCACACCAGGCCACACTCTCAAAATCGCAAATGTGTTCCCGACACCTCAAAATCACACAAAAAACAAACACACACAGGGTTTTTCTTGCTGGCATCCTCATAGCGTCACACAAACACACGCACACACACACACTCACACACTCACACACACACACACACTGGGTGTGCGGGACACTCATCCACGCTTCACACTGCCAGAAAATGTCACAAATGTGGTCACCAGAACATTCAAAATCAAAACAAACACACACAAACACCCATCGCCTTTTTCTGAAAGGCATACACAGTGGGCCTCGCAAAGACACACACACACACACACATCACACACACACACAGCCCTCACACAAGGTCCCCAGCAGAGGCATCCACAATTAGCACTGCCATAGCAAACTCAGAAAGATGGTCAACACAACACACACACACAACAAACACACACAAACACCCATGGTCTTTTGGTTACAGGCATTCACAATGGGTATCACACACACACAAAAACAAAAACATAGCACTCACACAAGGTATCTGGGTATGAAATCCATGCTTGGCACAGAACTTTCCATTCCCAAACATGTTCCCAACAACACAAAACTAAACAACAAATACACAGGGTTTTTTCTTACAAATATCCACCGAGGATCACACACAAACAAACACATTCACAAACACAGCACGCAGACTACGTCTCCGGCAGACACATCCACACATGCACCACCATAAAAACTCACAATTGATTACCCTACAACACACACAAACACTCATGGTACTCTTCTTAAGGCATGCAAAATGGGCATCACCACATATTGCCACACACACACACACACACACACACACACACACACACTATATCAAAGACAGAGACATCCGCTCTTGGAATCGCCATAGCAAACACAAAAACGTGGTCCGCACAACACACATGTACACAACAAATACACAGAAACACCCACGGGTTGCTCTTACAGCACACACAATGAGTCTCACACAAACACCCAGACACACAGTCAAGCAACCAACAAACACACTATATCAATGGAAGAGACATCCACACTTGACACTGCCATAGCAAAGTCACAAAGCTGGACCCCACAACACACACACACACACACACACACAAACATACCACTGACACAAGGTCCCCGGCAGAGGAATCCACATTTGCACCCCTAAAGCAAAGTCAAACAGGTGGTTCCCAAAGCCCACACAGAATCAAAAAGACAAACAAACACCCATGATCTTTTTTCCTACAAGCACACACAATGAGATACAAACACACAATCAGACACACACACACAGTAGCTTTGCAACACACGCATCCACAATGGGCACTGCCAGAGCAAACTCACAAATGTGGTCCCACAGCACACACATACACAACAGACACACACAAAAACCACCGTCTTTTTCTTACAGGCATCCACATAGGACCATACACAAAGACACACATCACACACACTCACACAAACCATTTACACTAGTCTGCAGCAGAGGCGTCACACTTGGCACTGCCATTGCAAACTCAAAAATAAGATCCCCACAACACACACAAACACAACAAACACACATAAGCACCCATGGTCTTTTTCTTCTAGGTGTCCACCGAGGGCCTCACACACACACACACACACACACACACACACACACAAGGACACACTAACTCACACAGGTCTACTGCAGAGGCTTCCACAAATGACCATGCCCTAAAAAACTCAAAAACATGGTCCACACAACACACTAGTACACAACAAAGACACACAACCTTACCCTCCTTTACTTATAGGCATACACCATGGGCCTCACACAAATACACACACACACACTCACACACACAGCACTCCCACGAGATTTCTGACAGAAGCGTCTACAATTGGACCCGCTCTAGCAAACTCACAAAGGTCGTCCCCATGTCAAGCACATACAGAAACACACACAAACACCCATGGTCTTTTCCTTACAGACATCCACATAGGGCATCACACACACACACACACACACACACACACACTATATCAAAGACAGAGACATCCGCTCTTGGAATCGCCATAGCAAACTCAAAAACGTGGTCCGCACAACACACATGTACACAACAAAGACACAGAAACACCCACGGGTTGCTCTTAGAGCACACACAATGAGTCTCACACAAACACACAGACACACAGTCAAGCAACCAACAAACACACTATATCAATGGAAGAGACAACCACACTTGACACTGCCATAGCAAAGTCACAAAGCTGGACCCCACAACACACACATTCACAAACACACACAAACACCCCTGCTCTTTCTCTTATAGGCATGCACAAGAGACCACACACACACACACACACACACAGCACTCACACACTGTGTCGGGCAGAGCTGTCCACACTTGAACACGTCCTGACACACTCACAAACCTCGTACCCACAACAATCAGGACCACACCAAGACACAGAAATTCATGTTCGTTTGCTTATACACATACACAACCGGCCTCACAAACACACACACACACACACACTTCAACACACAACACACAACTAGATCAATGGCAGAGGCATCCGCACTTGGCAGTGCCATAACAAACCACAATGGTGGTCCCCACATCACACACATAGAAACAACCACACACAAACACCCATGGTCCTTTTCTGACAGACATCCACATAGGACCTCACACCCACACACACCCCCACATACACTCACACACAAAGAACTCACACAAGGTCCCTGGCAGGGCCATCCACACTTGGATGGACCCTACCAAACTCAAATACATGAACCCCACAGCATACACTTACAACACAAACACACACAAACACCCATGGTCTTTTTTTCACACTCATACACAATGGGCCTCACACAAACACACACACATACACTCCGACACACAGCACACACACTAGGTCCGTGGCAGAGGTACCCACAATTGGAAACGCCATAGAAATCTCACAGCCGTGGTCCCGACACACACATACACTACACACACACACACACACACACACACACAAATCCCATAATCTTTTTCTTATAGGCATACACAATGGTACGACAAAACAGACACACGCACACACCCACACTCACACACTCACACACACACACACACACACTGGGTGTGCGGGACAGTCATCCACGCTTCACACTGCCAGAAAAAGTCACAAATGTGGTCACCAGAACATTCAAAAACAAAACAAACACACACAAACACCCATCGCCTTTTTCTGAAAGGCATACACAATGGGCCTCGCAAAGACACACACACACACACACACACACAGCACTCACACAAGGTCCCCAGCAGAGGCATCCACAATTGGCACTGCCGTAGCAAACTCAGAAAGATTGCCAACACAACACACACACATACAACAAACACACACAAACACCCATGGTCTTTTGGTTACAGGCATTCACAATGGGCATCACACACACACAAAAACCAAAACATAGCACTCACACAAGGTATCTGGGTATGAAATCCATGCTTGGCAAGAACTTTCCATTCCCAAACATGTTCCCAACAACACAAAACTAAACAACAAATACACAGGGTTTTTTCTTACAAATATCCACCGAGGGTCACACACAAACAAACACATTCACAAACACAGCACGCAGACTACGTCTCCGGCAGACACATCCACACATGCACCACCATACAAACTCACAATCGATTACCCTACAACACACACAAACACTCATGGTACTCTTCTTAAGGCATGCAAAATGGGCATCACCACATATTGCCACACACACACACACACACACACACACACACAAACATACCACTGACACAAGGTCCCCGGCAGAGGAATCCACATTTGCACCCCTAAAGCAAAGTCAAACAGGTGGTTCCCACAGCCCACACAGAATCAAAAAGACAAACAAACACCCATGATCTTTTTTCCTACAAGCACACACAATGAGATACAAACACACAATCAGACACACACACACAGTAGCTTTGCAACACACGCATCCACAATGGGCACTGCCAGAGCAAACTCACAAATGTGGTCCCACAGCACACACATACACAACAGACACACACAAAAACCACCGTCTTTTTCTTACAGGCATCCACATAGGACGATACACAAAGACACACATCACACATACTCACACAAACCATTTACACTAGTCTGCAGCAGAGGCGTCACACTTGGCACTGCCATTGCAAACTCAAAAATAAGATCCCCACAACACACACAAACACAAGAAACACACATAAGCACCCATGGTCTTTTTCTTCTAGGTGTCCACCTAGGACCTCACACACACACACACACACACACACACACACACACACTAACTCACACAGGTCTACTGCAGAGGCTTCCACAAATGACCACGCCCTAAAAAACTCAAAAACTAGGTCCACACAACACACTAGTACACAACAAAGACACACAAAATTACCCTCCTTTACTTGTAGGCATACACCATGGGCCTCACACAAATACACACACACACACACACACACACACACACAAACACACTATATCAAAGACAGAGACATCCAGTCTTGGAATCGCCATAGCAAACTCAAAAACGTGGTCCGCACACCACACATGTACACAACAAAGACACAGAAACACCCACGGTTTGCTCTTACAGCACACACAATGAGTCTCACACAAACACACAGACACACAGTCAAGCAACCAACAAACACACTATATCAATGGAAGAGACATCCACACTTGACACTGCCATAGCAAAGTCAGAAAGCTGGACCCCACAACACACACATACACAAACACACACAAACACCCCTGCTCTTTGTCTTATAGGCATGCACAAGGGACCACACAAACACACACATACACACAGCACTCACACACTGTGTTGGGCAGAGCTGTCCACACTTGAACACGTCCTGACACACTCACACACCTCGTACCCACAACAATCAGGACCACACCAAGACACAGAAATTCATGTTCGTTTGCTTATACACATACACAATGGGCCTCACATACACACACACACTTCAACACACACTTCAACACACAACACACAACTAGATCAATGGCAGAGGCATCCACACTTGGCAGTGCCATAACAAACTCACAATGGTGGTCCCCACATCACACACATAGAAACAACCACACACAAACACCCATGGTCCTTTTCTGACAGACATCCACATAGGACCTCACACCCACACACACCCCCACATACACTCACACACAAAGAACTCACACAAGGTCCCTGGCAGGGCCATCCACACTTGGATGGACCCTACCAAACTCAAATACATGAACCCCACAGCATACACTTACAACACAAACACACACAAACACCCATGGTCTTTTTTTCACACTCATACACAATGGGCCTCACACAAACACACACACATACACTCCGACACACAGCACACACACTAGGTCCGTGGCAGAGGCACCCACACTTGGAAACGCCATAGAAATCTCACAGCCGTGGTCCCGACACACACATACAACACACACGCACACACACACAGAAATCCCATGATCTTTTTCTTATAGGCATACACAATGGTACGCCAAAACAGACACACGCACACACACACACACACACACACACACACACACACACACAGAAAGGGAAACATGCCACTCACACAAGGCATCGAGGAGAGTCATCCACACCAGGCCACACTCTCAAACTCGCAAATGTGTTCCCGGCACCTCAAAATCACACAAAAAACAAACACACACAGGGTTTTTCTTGCTGGCATCCTCATATTGTCACACAAACACACGCACACACCCACACTCACACACTCACACACACACACACACACTGGGTGTGCGGGACAGTCATCCACGCTTCACACTGCCAGAAAAAGTCACAAATGTGGTCACCAGAACATTCAAAAACAAAACAAACACACACAAACACCCATCGCCTTTTTCTGAAAGGCATACATATTGGGCCTCGCAAAGACACACACACACACACACACACACACAGCACTCACACAAGGTCCCCAGCAGAGGCATCCACAATTGGCACTGCCATAGCAAACTCAGAAATATTGCCAACACAACACACACACATACAACAAACACACACAAACACCCATAGTCTTTTGGTTACAGGCATTTACAATGGGCATCACACACACACAAAAACAGAAACATAGCACTCACACAAGGTATCTGGGTATGAAATCCATGCTTGGGAAGAACTTTCCATTCCAAAACATGTTCCCAACAACACAAAACTAAACAACAAATACACAGGGTTTTTTCTTACAAATATCCACCGAGGGTCACACACAAACAAACACATTCACAAACACAACACGCAGACTACATCTCCAGCAGACACATCCACACATGCACCACCATACAAACTCACAATCGAGGAACCTACAACACACACAAACACTCATGGTACTCTTCTTAAGGCATGCAAAATGGGCATCACCACATATTGCCACACACACACACACACACACACACACACAGACACACACACAAACATACCACTGACACAAGGTCCCCGGCAGAGGAATCCACATTTGCACCCCTAAAGCAAAGTCAAACAGGTGGTTCCCACAGCCCACACAAAATCAAAAAGACAAACAAACACCCATGATCTTTTTTCCTACAAGCACACACAATGAGATACAAACACACAATCAGACACACACACAGTAGCTTTGCAACACACGCATCCACAATGGGCACTGCCAGAGCAAACTCACAAATGTGGTCCCACAGCACACACATACACAACAGACACACACAAAAACCATCGTCTTTTTCTTACAGGCATCCACATAGGACCATACACAAAGACACACATCACACACACTCACACAAACCATTTACACTAGTCTGCAGCAGAGGCGTCACACTTGGCACTGCCATTGCAAACTCAAAAATAAGATCCCCACAACACACACAAACACAACAAACACACAGAAGCACCCATGGTCTTTTTCTTCTAGGTGTCCACCTAGGGCCTCACACACACACACACACACACACACACACACACACACACTAACTCACACAGGTCTACTGCAGAGGCTTCCACAAATGACCACGCCCTAAAAAACTCAAAACCATGGTCCACACAACACACTAGTACACAACAAAGACACACAAACTTACCCTCCTTTACTTATAGGCATACACCATGGGCCTCACACAAATACACACACACACACTCACACACACAGCACTCCCACGAGATTTCTGACAGAAGCGTCTACAATTGGACCCGCTCTAGCAAACTCACAAAGGTGGTCCCCACATCACACACATACAGAAACACACACAAACACCCATGGTCTTTTCCTTACAGGCATCCACATAGGGCATCACACACACACACACACACACACACACTATATCAAAGACAGAGACATCCACTCTTGGAATCGCCATAGCAAACTCAAAAACGTGGTCCGCACAACACACATGTACACAACAAAGACACAGAAACACCCACGGGTTGCTCTTACAGCACACACAATGAGTCTCACACAAACACACAGACACACAGTCAAGCAACCAACAAACACACTATATCAATGGAAGAGACATCCACACTTGACACTGCCATAGCAAAGTCAGAAAGCTGGACCCCACAACACACACATACACAAACACACACAAACACCCCTGCTCTTTGTCTTATAGGCATGCACAAGGGACCACACAAACACACACACACACACAGCACTCACACACTGTGTTGGGCAGAGCTGTCCACACTTGAACACGTCCTGACACACTCACACACCTCGTACCCACAACAATCAGGACCACACCAAGACACAGAAATTCATGTTCGTTTGCTTATACACATACACAATGGGCCTCACATACACACACACACTTCAACACACACTTCAACACACAACACACAACTAGATCAATGGCAGAGGCATCCACACTTGGCACTGCCATAACAAACTCACAATGGTGGTCCCCACATCACACACATAGAAACAACCACACACAAACACCCATGGTCCTTTTCTGACAGACATCCACATAGGACCTCACACCCACACACACCCCCACATACACTCACACACAAAGAACTCACACAAGGTCCCTGGCAGGGCCATCCACACTTGGATGGACCCTACCAAACTCAAATACATGAACCCCACAGCATACACTTACAACACGAACACACACAAACACCCATGGTCTTTTTTTCACACTCATACACAATGGGCCTCACACAAACACACACACATACACTCCGACACACAGCACACACACTAGGTCCGTGGCAGAGGCACCCACACTTGGAAACGCCATAGAAATCTCACAGCCGTGGTCCCGACACACACATACAACACACACGCACACACACACAGAAATCCCATGATCTTTTTCTTATAGGCATACACAATGGTACGCCAAAACAGACACACGCACACACACACACACACACACACACAGAAAGGGAAACATGCCACTCACACAAGGCATCGAGGAGAGTCATCCACACCAGGCCACACTCTCAAACTCGCAAATGTGTTCCCGGCACCTCAAAATCACACAAAAAACAAACACACACAGGGTTTTTCTTGCTGGCATCCTCATATTGTCACACAAACACACGCACACACCCACACTCACACACTCACACACACACACACACACTGGGTGTGCGGGACAGTCATCCACGCTTCACACTGCCAGAAAAAGTCACAAATGTGGTCACCAGAACATTCAAAAACAAAACAAACACACACAAACACCCATCGCCTTTTTCTGAAAGGCATACATATTGGGCCTCGCAAAGACACACACACACACACACACACACACAGCACTCACACAAGGTCCCCAGCAGAGGCATCCACAATTGGCACTGCCATAGCAAACTCAAAAATTTTGCCAACACAACACACACACATACAACAAACACACACAAACACCCATGGTCTTTTGGTTACAGGCATTTACAATGGGCATCACACACACACAAAAACAGAAACATAGCACTCACACAAGGTATCTGGGTATGAAATCCATGCTTGGCAAGAATATTCCATTCCCAAACATGTTCCCAACAACACAAAACTAAACAACAAATACACAGGGTTTTTTCTTACAAATATCCACCGAGGGTCACACACAAACAAACACATTCACAAACACAGCACGCAGACTACGTCTCCGGCAGACACATCCACACATGCACCACCATACAAACTCACAATCGATTACCCTACAACACACACAAACACTCATGGTACTCTTCTTAAGGCATGCAAAATGGGCATCACCACATATTGCCACACACACACACACACACACACACACACACACACAAACATAGCACTGACACAAGGTCCCCGGCAGAGGAATCCACATTTGCACCCCTAAAGCAAAGTCAAACAGGTGGTTCCCACAGCCCACACAGAATCAAAAAGACAAACAAACACCCATGATCTTTTTTCCTACAAGCACACACAATGAGATACAAACACACAATCAGACACACACAGAGTAGCTTTGCAACACACGCATCCACAATGGGCACTGCCAGAGCAAACTCACAAATGTGGTCCCACAGCACACACATACACAACAGACACACGCAAAAACCATCGTCTTTTTCTTACAGGCATCCACATAGGACCATACACAAAGACACACATCACACACACTCACACAAACCATTTACACTAGTCTGCAGCAGAGGCGTCACACTTGGCACTGCCATTGCAAACTCAAAAATAAGATCCCCACAACACACACAAACACAACAAACACACATAAGCACCCATGGTCTTTTTCTTCTAGGTGTCCACCTAGGGCCTCACACACACACACACACACACACACACACAAACACACAGACACACTAACTCACACAGGTCTACTGCAGAGGCTTCCACAAATGACCACGCCCTAAAAAACTCAAAACCATGGTCCACACAACACACTAGTACACAACAAAGACACACAAACTTACCCTCCTTTACTTATAGGCATACACCATGGGCCTCACACAAATACACACACACACTCACACACACAGCACTCCCACGAGATTTCTGACAGAAGCGTCTACAATTGGACCCGCTCTAGCAAACTCACAAAGGTGGTCCCCACATCACACACATACAGAAACACACACAAACACCCATGGTCTTTTCCTTACAGGCATCCACATAGGGCATCACACACACACACACAAACAAACACACTATATCAAAGACAGAGACATCCACTCTTGGAATCGCCATAGCAAACTCAAAAACGTGGTCCGCACAACACACATGTGCACAACAAAGACACAGAAACAGCCACGGGTTGCTCTTAGAGCACACACAATGAGTCTCACACAAACACACAGACACACAGTCAAGCATCCAACAAACACACTATATCAATGGAAGAGACATCCACACTTGACACTGCCATAGCAAAGTCACAAAGCTGGACCCCACAACACACACATACACAAACACACACAAACACCCCTGCTCTTTCTCTTATAGGCATGCACAAGGGACCACACACACACACACACACACACACACAGCACTCACACACTGTGTCGGGCAGAGCTGTCCACACTTGAACACGTCCTGACACACTCACAAACCTCGTACCCACAACAATCAGGACCACACCAAGACACAGAAATTCATGTTCGTTTGCTTATACACATACACAACGGGCCTCACAAACACACACACACACACCCTTCAACACACAACACACAACTAGATCAATGGCAGAGGCATCCACACTTGGCAGTGCCATAACAAACTCACAATGGTGGTCCCCACATCACACACATAGAAACAACCACACACAAACACCCATGGTCCTTTTCTGACAGACATCCACATAGGACCTCACACCCACACACACCCCCACATACACTCACACACAAAGAACTCACACAAGGTCCCTGGCAGGGCCATCCACACTTGGATGGACCCTACCAAACTCAAATACATGAACCCCACAGCATACACTTACAACACAAACACACACAAACACCCATGGTCTTTTTTTCACACTCATACACAATGGGCCTCACACAAACACACACACATACACTCCGACACACAGCACACACACTAGGTCCGTGGCAGAGGCACCCACACTTGGAAACGCCATAGAAATCTCACAGCCGTGGTCCCGAAACACACATACACCACATACACACACACACACACAAATCCCATGATCTTTTTCTTATAGGCATACACAATGGTACGCCAAAACAGACACGCGCACACACACACACACACACACACATACACACAGAAAGGGAATCATGCCACTCACACAAGGCATCGAGGAGAGTCATCCACACCAGGCCACACTCTCAAACTCGCGAATGTGTCCCAGACACCACAAAATCACACAAAAAGCAAACACACACAGGGTTTTTCTTGCTGGCATCCTCATAGTGTCACACAAACACACGCACACACCCACACTCACACACACACACACACACACACTGGGTGTGCGAGACACTCATCCACGCTTCACACTGCCATAAAAAGTCACAAATGTGGTCACCAGAACATTCAAAAACAAAACAAACACACACAAACACCCATCGCCTTTTTCTGAAAGGCATACACAATGGGCCTCGCAAAGACACACACACACACACACACACAGCACTCACACAAGGTCCCCAGCAGAGGAATCCACAATTGGCACTGCCACAGCAAACTCAGAAAGATGGTCAACACAACACACACACATACAACAAACACACAGAAACACCCATGGTCTTTTGGTTACAGGCATTCACAATGGGCATCACACAGACACAAAAACAAAAACATAGCACTCACACAAGGTATCTGGGTATGAAATCCATGCTTCACACAGAACTTTCCATTCCCAAACATGTTCCCAACAACACAAAACTAAACAACAAATACACAGGGTTTTTTCTTACAAATATCCACCGAGGGTCACACACAAACAAACACATTCACAAACACAGCACGCAGACTACGTCTCCGGTAGACACATCCACACATGCACCACCATACAAACTCACAATCGATTACCCTACAACACACACAAACACTCATGGTACTCTTCTTAAGGCATGCAAAATGGGCATCACCACATATTGCCACACACACACACACACACACACACACACACACACACACACACACAAACATACCACTGACACAAGGTCCCCGACAGAGGAATCCACATTTGCACCCCTAAAGCAAAGTCAAACAGGTGGTTCCCACAGCCCACACAGAATCAAAAAGACAAACAAACACCCATGATCTTTTTTCCTACAAGCACACACAATGAGATACAAACACACAATCAGACACACACACACAGTAGCTTTGCAACACACGCATCCACAATGGGCACTGCCAGAGCAAACTCACAAATGTGGTCCCACAGCACACACATACACAACAGACACACACAAAAACCACCGTCTTTTTCTTACAGGCATCCACATAGGACCATACACAAAGACACACATCACACACACTCACACAAACCATTTACACTAGTCTGCAGCAGAGGCG